>NW_026262993.1:290000-507500 GCF_947179515.1 Apodemus sylvaticus | reverse complement strand
TTTAATTAATACCTGTATCTTGGGGCCATCTGCAGCAATTCAGTCAATATGCTGGAAACAGAAGTCATAAAAAGTTGTTACTACACACTCTCCCAGAGTGCATGGACATCTCAGCAGAACTGACAGAAGGAAACTGGGAAAGGCCACAAACCTGAGCTTAATATAGTTTTAACTTAAGAAACCGATGGGTGGCCTGTTTAAAATGTATGTTAAACTTATCTATGGTCAACATAGGCATTTCACTGTACATATAACAAAAACTTTAAAGAAAAATTTTTTCCAGTATTCAAAAGCAATTGTTCTACATGACAAAATACCATTCATAATGCTAAACCATGAGCAAAATCCTGTGTATCTTTGTTGTTACACTGTCCTATCTGGATCTGGGCTTGGCTTGGTGTCACGAGGCTTTAATTTCAGCACTTGGGAAACAGAGGCAGAGGCAGAGGCAGGAGAATCTCTGAGAGTTCTAGTCCAACCCAGTATACATAGCACACTCCAGAATAGCCAGGACTACATAGAGAGACATGGTCTTAACATAATGAATAATAATAATAATAATAATAATAATAATAATAATAATAATAATAATTTCACTGAAGGAAAATAAGAAAATACATGAATAGTCATTTTTAAAGATATATAAGCAGCAATTAAGCACATGAAAAAAAGTGTTTTATTTCGAATTCTTAAGGAAATACAATTAAACACACAGTGAAATGCCACAGTAGACTTCCCAAGTGGGGCGATATCTTACATGATGAATACGCCAGAGTGGAGAGGAACAGCCACTTTTATGTTCTGCTGGTGAGAATGCAAGACGGGGCAAGCATCACAGCTGGCATTGCCTAAACTGTCCTTAAAATGTTCACCTGTAACTCCTGTATTACAATTTGGGTCATTAACACAAGGTGCTTAAAATGCATAGCTATATAAAGACTCTGACATATTCACAGCAGCTTTAGTTGTCATATGAAAAGCCTACAAAAAATTTCTAAATAAATTAATAGATAAACAAGCAGTAGTTGATACTTACAAAACACTATTCAGCAACAGTAACAACTTTTTATATGAGCATCACTGTTGAATCTTCAAATAATTATACAACATATATATATATATATATATATATATATATATATATATATATGCATATATGTTTTGATGGCAATAATTTAAAATTCTAAATGATGTAAACTAACCTGTTGTTTAAGACAAAGCAGGATCTAAAGAGATGGCTTAGCAGTTAAGACCACTAGAAACATGGACTCAGTTCCCAGTACCCACATGGTTGCCCACAGCTATCTGTAACTCCAGTGCCAGGAGATCCTTCTCCCTCTTCTGGCCTCCCCAAGCACTAGGTACATATATATTCATGCAGAGAAAATACCCATACGTCTAAAAATAAAGTTTAAATTAAAAACAAAAATCACTGGTTTCCAGGAGAGGTAGAAAATATAAAGGGGCATGTTGCAAATATACAGATGAGAGGCAAATTCATTTTCATAACTGTAATGATTTCAAGACTTTACCAAATTGACCTGTTGTTTTTAGATAGAGTCATGCTATGTTGCCCCCACTGAGCTACAAACTCCTGGGCTCATGGACTCCTCATTCCTCAGCCTTTTCTAGAAATTGGAACTGTAGGCATATGCCACAGTGCCATGCTATGCCCTTGAAGTATCAATCATCCAGACGATACATAAATAATGCTGTAAAAAGTAGCACAAAACAGTATATCTAGATATCCTGCTGTTCTCAAAACTTTTCACAACCTGGTGTGGATTCTGTCATCTGTCTTCTGAGAATCTGAGAGTCACAGCTCTACTGACAGACAATCTTGGTAAGTAATAAAAGTTACTGCCCTTCAAATGACAAGTCAGAATTATACCCCTCTTCACAAAATCACCTTCCTCCCCTTGTTTTTCTGACTGTACGGCTCTGCCAATGCCAGAGCCAGAGGGACAGAGGAATCCACAAAAATCATCTCAGTGTTTTCTCTGACAAAAGCTCACAGCCACAGGAAATAGCTATAAAAATCTTGTGTATTTGTCAACTCACACAAAATCACTGGAACATCTATGGGTGAAGTTTTAACAGAAGCACGTTCCAGGGTCAGAGAGATAGCTCAGCCGGTTAAAACATTTGCCAAGAGCCTGATGACCTTGATCCAATCACGGAGCCCACATGGTAGACTAGAATCAACTCCAAAAGCTGCCTTCTGACCGCCACACGTGAACCACAGTCCGTGTACGCCAAGCCACACATACGCACAATAAAGAAATGCAGGATTATTTTCATATCCATTAACTCAGTCCCTGTCCCAATCACTACCCTATGCACTGCTTCACACATAGCAAATGGCTCCATTGCAAACCTTGCTGAAGAGATTACCTTCAACAACGCTAGGAATTATGTGACATCCCGGTGGAAAGTGAATCCAATTGTTCAGGCGGCGCGGGAATACCTGGGGTTGTCATAACACTCCTCTTCATGAAGACTTCTTGCCTCCCCAAAATCATAGTACCTTCAGTAAGTCAGGAACCCAAAACCCAGCAGTCTTTCCTGTGAGGGCAGGAGCAGCCATGAAAATTAGACTAATACTCCACGCAGCTGCTTCTTGCAGCTCTACCATACCTTCTAAAACAAAATGGAGATATCTATGGAATTGGTCCACCCTCCATGCTGACATCACAGGTCACCTGACAAGTCATGCCACAGAATGCACAGAACCTTCCAGATCAAAGGAGCATAAACAAACTCCCTTTTCAAAAGTTAGGCCAGAGTAATGTGCAGCAAGTATTTCACAAGTTGGTGAGTTCCAGCCTGGAAATAATCAGAGCAGTGTGAGAACAAAACCTGTCCTGAACAAGGTGATCTTTCCTAGAAAAGTTGAAAGTACAACTCAGACCACACTTTCTAAATAAGATTGCTGCTCTAAAAAGGAAAAGGGTTTTCAAGGCTAAAGCCAGAGCAGAGCAGAGAGGTCTGTACCTCTAAGCACTTAGCAGGGATAATCAGACTCATAATCTTCTAAGTGGTAAGAGTGACAGGGTTTCTATCACAGATACTGCGAATGACCTAAATCAGGACATGGCCCTGGACATCTAAAAACTGTAATGAGTCTTCTCAAAGTTTCCCACATATTTGAAATAACTTCCACTTCTGAAGCCCAGATAAATAATCTCTGAACTCAGAGAGGGCTGTGAGTCTTCTCCAGTGTTACTACACCTGTTAAACAGCACTTTTCTACTTTTGAGCCGAATCTGAAAGAAGTATTAAATACTGGTCAGGATGATGTACACCGGCCAGATCCATACCTGGGATTCCCAGAGAATGGCCACAAATTATTAGTCAGCTGCTTGTAAAGGCAAAACTCACAAGGCTGCACACGTCCAACCTCTGTCCAATTGGGGGCAGGCATAAATCTTTAAGCACTTTCCACCTGTGTACGCCTCCCCTAGACACGATAAAGAACACCCTTAGCAGCACAATTCTTACATGATAAAGAGTCTTCTTAGGTGTGAACTTGCTGGTGTCTGACAAGATTCGATCTACGGCTAAAGGATTTCTCACAGTCATGGCACTCATAAGGTCTTTCTCCGGTATGAACCCTTTGGTGCTGAATCAGGTCAGACTTATGGGTGAAAGGTTTGCCACATTCACTACATTCATAAGGCTTTTCTCCACTGTGGCTTCTCTGGTGTTGAATCAGGCTAGCACTCTGACTAAAGGACTTCCCACATTCACTACACTCATAAGGTTTTTCTCCAGTGTGCAGTTTCTGGTGTTGAATGAGGCTAGCACTCTGACTAAAGGCTTTCCCACATTCGACACACTCATAAGGCTTCTCTCCGGTATGAACTCTCCGGTGCTGGATGAGGCTAGAACATTGTCTGAATGACTTCCCACATTCTTCACACTCATAAGGTCGCGTGCCACTGTGGATTCTCTGGTGCTGAAAGAGGTCAGATTTTCGGGTGAAGGATGCGTCACATTCCCCACATTTGTGAGGCCTTTCTCCAGTGTGAACTCTTTGGTGCTGGATGAGGATGAATTTGCGACTGAAGGATTTCTCACATTCACTGCACTTATAAGGCCTGTCACCAGTGTGCACTCTCCGGTGTCGAATGAGGTTGGAGAACTGCCTGAAGTATTTTCCACAATCACTACACTCATACGGCTTTTCTCCACTGTGAATTCGCTCGTGTTGAGTGAGTTCAGTTTTGCAGCTAAAGGCTTTCCCACAATTACCACATTAGTGATGCATTTCTCCAGTGTGGACTCGCCTGTGTCTGATGAGATTAAAGATCTGTCTAAAGGATTTCCCACATTCAAAGCACTCGTACGGCCTTTCTCCAGTATGAATTCTGTGGTGTCTAAAGAGGCTAGAGTTTTGTCTGAAGATTTTCCACATTGTTCGCATTGATAAGGCCTTTCTCCAGTGTGGATTCTCTGGTGTTCGGTGAGATTGGATTTGTACGTGAAGGATTTTCTACATTCCACACACTCATAATGTACTCTACCAGTGTGATGTCTCTGATGGTAAATGAGTTCAGATTTATAGATAAAGGCTTTTCCACATTCAGTACATTTATAGGGCCTTTCTTGAGGATGAATTCTGTCTCGTGTATTGAGACGGCACTTTTTGCTGAAGGACTTCTCATGTTGACAGTGCTCATGGGTCCTCTGTCCGGAGTGACTGTCCTGGTGCTGAGCACGTTTGTAATTGCAGGAGAAGGCTTTCTCATACTTGCTATTCTCAGCCGGCCTTTTCTCAGAGAAGGTACTGGGACACTGAGCAGGGGCATGTTTGCAGCTTGAACCTTTTTGGCATTCACCATCCTTACAATGCCTCTCTCCATTCAAAAGCACTTCCCCATACTCACCACTGCTGTAAAGCTGTTCGCTTCTACAAGTGGCCTGCTGCTGAAGACAGGCTGTGGAGGGCTGTTCACTACTGCAAGCAGCCTGCTGTTGACCGCAGCCTGTGGAGGAGACGGCCTCCTCCCCATCCTCTCCACAGATGAATGGCCTGGTCAATACATGGGATCTGCAGCTTGGCACAGCGGAAGTCCTGTGAGGATCCCCTTCATAGGACTTTACTCCACTGTAACTCCTCCAGTGACAGTTATTCTCTTCATTAAAACTGGAACCTGTTCTGCTCAAGCACAATGTCTGCACGGGGTATGTGCTCAGGAACTCAGTCTGAGGCAAAACGTCTTCTAAAGCTGAAGCACGTATCTCAAGATGACTCTCCTCGGGAGATGGCCTTGTCTCACACACCACCCCTTCTACAGGCACATTATGCACACAAGTTACGTCTTCACCCCTCTTTCCAGTACAGGAACCTGAAATCAGAAAAATACATGTTGAGATGCTAATGAAATAATCCTAGAGAGGGAAACTCACATCACAAATGTAAGCTAGACACAAAAAGCAACAACATACCATTCTAAATACTTGGGGATCTGACGCAAAGGGGCTGATAAGTCTGAGATTAGCCTGTGCTACATAGACAAGGGATTATCACAGAAAAAATAATGGAGAAGAGAAAATGAAAGCACTGGAATGTTCTAAGAACAAATGAGTTGCAGACATACTAAGGGAGCTGTTTTCAAATACATAATGGGTTTATTACACCAGACAAAACACATGGGAATAAGGTGCAGGAAAACACCAACAGGCTCTCCAAGCAATTCCTCAGCCAACAGCCTTCACCAGGATGCGTCTATTGGGGATGTGTCTACACTGAGCTGAAGTCCCCAGATGAAGCTAGTGATCAAGGATTTTTTATCAGATATATTCTTTATTACATTTCAGATGTTGTCTCCTTTCCTGGTCCCCCCCCCCTGAAAATCCCATAACCCATCTCCCCTCCCACTGTTCCCCAATCAACCCCCCTCCTGCTTCCCTGTCCTGATATTCCCCTACACTGTGGCATCAAGCCTCCCCAGGACCAAGGGCCTCTCCTCCCTTTGATGTCCAACAAGGCCATCCTCTGCTGCCTATGTATCTGGATCCATGGGTCTCTCCATGCGAACTCTTTGGTTGATGGTTTTTGTCCCTGGAATCTCTGGGAGTACTGGGTGGCTCATATTGTTGTTCCACGTACAACACTGCAAACCCCTTCAACTACTTGGGTCCTTTCTCTAGCTCCTCTATTGGGGACCCTGTGCTCACTTCAATGGCAGACTGAGAGTGTCCCCCTCTGTATTTGTCATGCACTAGCAGAGCCTCCCAGGTGACAGCTATATCCGGCTCCAGTTAGCAAGTACTTGTGGGCATCAATAACAGTGTCTGGGTTTGGTAACTGTATATGGGATGGATCACTAGGTGGGGCAGTCTCTGCATGGCCTTTCCCTCAGACTCTGCTCAACCCTTGGTCTCTGCATCTCCTTCTGTGGATATTTTGTTCCCCCTTCTAATAAGAACCAGAGTATCCATACTTTGATCTTCCTTATTCTTGAGCTTCATTTGATCAGTGAATTGTGTCTTGGGAATTCCAAGCTTCTGGGATAATATACACTTATCAGTGAGTGAATACTATGTGTGTTCTTTTGTGATTGGGTTACCTCACTCAGGATATTTTCAGTTCCACCCATTTGTCTAAGAATTTCATAAATTCACTGTTATTAATAGCTGAGTAGTTCTCCATTGTATAAATGTACCACATTTTCTGTATCCATTCCTCCGTCGAGGGATATCTGGGTTCTTTCCAGCTTCTGGCTATTGTAAATAGGGCTGCTATGATCATAGCAGAGTATGTGTCCTTATTACATGCTGAAGGATTTTCTGGGTATTTGCCCAGGTATGGTATAGCAGGGTCCTCTGGTAGTATTATGCCCAATTTCCTGAGGAACCGCCAAACTGATTTCCAGAGTGGTTGTACCATCTTGCAATCCCACCAGCAGTGGAGTAGTGTTCCTCTTTCTCCACATCCTTGTCAACACCTGCTTTCTCCTGAGTTTTTGATCTTAGCCATTCTGACTGAGGTGAGGTGAAATCTCAGGGTTGTTTTGATTTGCATTTCCCTGATGACTAAGGATGCTGAACATTTCTTTAGGTACTTCTCAGCCATTCCATATTTCTCAGTTGAAAATTCTCTGTTTAGCTCTGTATACCATTTTTTAATAGTGTTATTTGTTTCTCTGGAGTTTAACCTCTTTAATTCTTTGTATATATTGGATATTAGCCCTCTGTTGGATGTAGGGTTGGTAAAGATCTTTTCCCAATTTGATGGTTACTGTTTTGTCCTTTTAACAGTGTCCTTTGCCTTACAGAAAATTTGTAATTTTATGAAGTCCCATTTGTCAATTCTTGATCTTAGAGCATAAGCTATTGGTGTTCTGTTCAGGAAATGTTCCCCTGTGCCCATGTCCTCAAGGGTCTTCCCCAGTTTCTTTTCTTTTAGTTTCAGTGAGTCTGGTATAATCTGCAGGTCCTTGATCCACTTGCAGTTGAGCTTTGTACAAGGAGATAAGAATGGATCGATTTGGCCTTTTGTTGCCATTTGCCCCAGAGAGCCAGGCACTCCACAGCCTTCTGTGCACAGCCCACAGGGAGAGAGTGATCTCCCAGCAGTGCCTCCACTTCTGAGCATGGAGGTTAAGTGCTCCACTTTCTCTCCAATATCTCTCTAGAGGGGAACAGCTAAGAGAACACAGGACATATGATTAGTGGGGCAGCTGGACAGGAGTCTTTGGTCACCATTTGCATGTCAGGCGCCCCACAGCCTTCTGTGCGCAGACCCTGCCAGAGATAGTTGGTCTCCCAGGAGTAGGGACACAGCCTTACAGGCCCATAGGAGGGACAAGCGCCAGCCGGTCAGGTGAGACCAACTAACAGGAGAAATAACCAGAGGGTGAAAAGCAAGCACAAGAACCCTACCAACAGAAACCAAGGCCACAAGGCAACATCAGAACCCAGTTCTCTCACCACAGCAAGTCCCGGATGCCCCAACACACAAGAAAAGCAAGAGTTGGATTTAAAATCTCATCTCGTGATGCTGATAGATGACTTCAAGAAGGACATAAATAACTCCCTTAAAGAAATACAGGAGAACATGGGTCAACAAGTAGAAGCCCTTAAAGAGGAAACACAAAAATCCCTTAAAGAATTTCAGGAAAACACAAACAAGTGAACGAACTGAACAAAAGGATCCAGGGGCTAAAAATGGAAGTAGCAACAATAAAGAAATCACAAAGGGATAGAAAACCTTGGAAAGAAATCAGGAGTCAGAGACACAAGCATCAACAACAGAATATAAGAGATAGAATAAAGAGTCTCGGATGCTGAAGATTCCATAGAAAACATTGACTCAACAGTCAAAAAAAATGCAAAAAGCTTGTAACCCAAAGCATCTAGGAAATACAGGACACAATGAGAAAGTCAAACCTAAGGATTAAAGGCATAGATGAGAGTGAAGATTTACAACTTAAAGGGCTAGTAAATATCTTCAACAAAATTGTAGAAGAAAACTTCCCTAATCTAAAGAGAGAGATGCCCATGAATATACAAGAAGCCTACAGAACTCCAAAAAGACTGGACCAGAACAGAAAGTCCTCCCATCACATAATAATCAAAATACCAAATGCACTAAACAAAGAAAGAATATTAAAAGCAGTAAGGGAAAAAGGGCAAGTAACTTATAAAGGCAGACATATCAGAATTACACCAGACTTCTCACCAGAGACCATGAAAGCTAGAAGATACTGTACAGATCTCATACAGACCCAAAGAGAACACAAATGTGAACCCAGACTATGATACCCAGCAAAACTCTCAATCACTATAGAGAAACCAAGATATTCCATGATAAAATCAGACTTGCACAATATCTTTCTACAAATCCAGCCCCACAAAGGATAATAGATGGAAATGCCAACATAAGAAGGGAAACTACACCCTAGAAAAAGCAAGAAAGTAATCTTCTTTCTACAAACCCAAAAGAAGAAAACCACACAAACATAAAAATAACATACAGGAAGCAACAATCACTATTCCTTAATATCTCTTAACATCAATGGACTCAATTTCCCCAATAAAAAGACAGACTAATAGACTAGATACATAAACAGGACCCAGCATTTTTCTGCATACAGGAAATGCACCTCAGTGTCAAAGACAAATACTACCTCATTGTAAAAGACTGGAAAACAATTTTTCAAGCAAATGGTCCCAGGAAACAAGCTGGCATAGGCATTCTAATATTGGATAAACTTGACTTTCAGCCAAAAGTCATCAAAAAAGATACTGAAGGACACTTCATACTCATCAAAGAAAAAAATCTCCCAAGAAGAACTCTCAATTCTGAACATCTATGATCTAATTTCAAGGGCACCCACATTTGTAAAAGAAACTTTACTAAAGCTCAAAGCATACATTGCACCTCACACAATAATTGTGGGTGACTTCAACACCCCACTCTCATCAATGGACAGATCAGAGAAACACAAACTAAACAGAGACACAGTGGAACTAACAGAAGTCATGGACCAAATGGATTTAATAGACATTTATAGAACATTTTATCCATATTTTTTAATTAAGATAATATCAAGAGTGATAAAAGTTAAAAAGAGCTGTGCCAGTGTAGGCCTGCTGCCACTTTTTCACAAGTTTATTGGCTACAATGGTAGAAGCAAAATTAAACTGTCCAAGATCTACTATCTGTAAAGTTATTTGTCTTTTGCCAGTTAATTTGAATCTACTTGAGAACAGAGGCTTAAGTCCTCCTGTGGTAAGCTTAGAGCAATGTCTTAGCCAATAAATGTTTTACAATTATCAGGATGCAAAGCAAAACACAACCTTCTGAATCCATAATAATTTTGTATGGTGTAGGCAGGCCAGATTTTAATGCCTTCATAAGTTCTACATAGCCTTATTAACCTTTCATAGATCTTAAGTTTGAACTATATTTTGAACCACACCTGGATAGATCTGTCAATAACATTGATAATAACAAGTTGATGCTCTTTATACCATTCAAATTATTGGAGAGCTGGTCCAGAGTTTAGAAGTAAGTCATCTCAAATGCCATGATAAGTATCAATAGATGTGTTACTTCTAAAATTTACAATGAATAGTCACTATAATCAGGGAAAAGCTCAAAGACACGTGCAGGGTGTTTGGCAACAAATCGACTCCCTGGCATCAAAACCTATACAAGTATATTATCATCCTACTCGACTTAGCAGACCGTGGTCTTGATGAGCCCACTGTAAGTGGACATCCTACTGGAGCTACATAGAACTCAGATCTATGTATGTCTGCTTACAAGCGGTCAAGGGCACCAGTGAGAGGTGCCCGGCAAAGCACTGCAAGGGGAGGACCATGTTTTCTGCTTCTGAGACCCCTGTGAAGCAAACCTGGTTGCATAGAGGTTGGTGTCTAAAGGCATTTCTTAGAATAACAACCACTGTCCTCCACAAAAGACACCATAAAGGATTTAGGAGGGCCAGGTCAATGCTTCCTCTCCCTTGTTACCACTATCCACCAGGTTGTTACATTTTCATCTTAAAACTAATAATTAGGGAGGAATTGTGCCCTCCCCCCAGCCTTCCAGTGGGAATTTCAGACCTCGGTGCTCGCCACTACTTCCCACCTAGGGTGGAGGTCTAGCCCATTGTTCTTCAAGGACCTGCAGTTTCCTGAGACACTAGCCACCTGTTGAGCAACCAAACCGGTTCTGCAGTTCCAGTCTTTGGGGGAAGGGTTCCCCCGCCTTTATATTTGGAGCCCCCCCCCCATTAAAACATTGAGCCTTGATCAGAAAACTTGTCTTGGCTCCTTATTTGTTTCACAAACCCATTCTATTTCATCTCCAACTTTTCTTCCAGGTAACCGGTTTGATGTAACTGTGGGCAGTTACAAAAACTAAGAACACAACAGAGCATCAAGGTAGCCAAGAACCAAAACTTGCAGGTGCAACTACAAGATGCCAAAGTTTTAAATGTGGAGTAAAGGTAGAAGTGAGATATGGGTTGTACCCTTACTAAAACACTGAGGGCACTCTGCTGTCTTCTGATACCATGTGAACATGCCCTTCCCTAGGTGCCTACTGCAAGGCCTGGTCTCCTTTAAGACAACGTGACTTATCAACTCTACGAAACAATCAAGACCTTTCCTGCATCTCCAAACACATGGAGAAATGCAAATATTCAGAGAGAGAGAGAGAGAGAGAGAGAGAGAGAGAGAGAGAGAGAGAGAGAGAGAGAGAATGCACATGACAACACTGGCAATTCTTCACAAAGGCAGCCATAAAGAAATGACAACTAAGCCTGGTGCATGCCTTTAATTCTAGCATTGGGGAGGCAGAGGAAGGCAGATCTTGGTAAGTTAAAGACCAGCCTGGTCTACATTGTGAGTTCCAAGACATCAGGGGATATATAGAGAGACACTGTCTCCAATGAGAAAAAAAAGAAGAAAGAAATGACAACTACAGAAAATAGGCAGAAACCAAGGCATAGGATGCTGAAGAGAAAGTTTGAGATTTGTTATGACTCCTAAGATAGCAATCACTCTTGGGTAAAAATAAAGGTAGACGCCACTCTGGACACTGGGAGCCATGCGAGGACCTTACCCAGAGATGCCACAAGTGCCAAGTTTTCCAGCATCACACTGCAGTACAGGAGCCTCTGGGCCTTATCAAGGAGCACCCACTCTTCCTGGGAGAAGTGAATGGCCACATCCTCAAAGGAAACATCCTATCACAATGGAAACAATTCAGCATATAATCAGCTTCTCTTTCAGCACTCTAATTCGAAGCACTCCAATTCTGTTGCCCCAATACACATCTCTTGCTCTCTATATTCTCCGTCCCATATCATAGGAGACACTCACCCACTGAGGCCCATTCTCTGCCCATTGATATTGTACCCTTCCATGGAAACACAGGAAGATAAACAGAAAGATAAAATATAACCTCAAGGCCTAGGATGAAGGCTACTACCCCCTTCTTATCAATTCTGTGACTGTCACAGATACTGGTTAGGAAGAAAAATGGCTAGAAAGAAGATAGGCTAACTTAAATTTTGTCTTGTCAGACAATAACCCTGAAGACGCTAAAAATCTTCCAAACCCAAGGAATATGGGCTCACCTCTTTATCCTATGATTCCTTACTTACTGCTCCTGGGGCAATTAGTTCACCCGACCTCTGCACATTTGTGCTTCCAAGAGGTCGATGTTGGGTGTCATATTCAAATGTTTGCTACCTTATTTGGTAAGATATGCCTTCTCAATAAAACTGGACCTCACCAGATTAACCAGACTGGCTAGCCAGTGACCTCCAGGGATCTTCCTGTCTCTGCTCCCGACCCTCAACCCCAATGCTGAGGTTATAGACAGGGTCCACAGGGCCCAGGCTTTATATGGGTGCTGGAAATCTGAACTTAGGCCCTCATCCAAGAAAAGCAAGCACTTCTGCCCACTGCACCATCTCTCTAGTCCCACACACAGCACTCTGAATCGTACTTTTCTTGTATGATTACATTCCCACAGCCACACCCTCAGGATTACATGGCCTTGAATGACAGGAAAAAAAGTTTATGATCCATTTCCTTCCAACTCCAATGTCATGCCCATCTCCCATCTAATCCTATCTGCCCATGAGGAAATACAGGCCTGAGTACCACTTACCCTGGGCTCTCACTTTCACTCACTACTCGTGTGCAGCACCAATACATAGAAGGATGATAGGCAGCATCTAATTCTGGCCCTGACACGGAGAGCTGATGTAGAACTGCCCAGTAGTCCTGCCCACCCTTCATCCCATATATAACCAAACAAGGATGTGCAACTTTCGTTACTATGTCAAGACCTTGAGATCATCAATTTGCACTTCCACCTCGAAAACTTAGACCATTTTGTTCCACACACTTCTCTATATTTGTTCTCATATAACCATAGCTACACACTGAAAGCAGGCCCCTGGCCTACCCATTGGTTACTCAACACATAGGATCCAGACAGTTCTTAGGGAATTCCCCAACCTCTCACAGACCCCACTGCAAAGCAGCCCCAACCCTGTGATGATGCTATCCTAGCTGATGCTATTCTTTGGGTCAACCTCACCCACTGGTGTTTTGAATAGGTTTGGCCCCCCATAGACTCATGTGTTTGAATACTTGACCCAGAGGGAGTAGCACTGTTAGGAGGTGTGGCCTTGTTAGAGGAAGTGTGTCACCATGGGGGCGGGCTTGAGGTCTCCAATGCTCAAGCTATGTCCAACGATACAGTCTCCTTTTGCTCCCTGCAGATGGCGATGTAAACCTGTCAGCTCTTCCAGCAGGATACCTGCATACACACTGCCATGCTTCCCACCAGGACACTGATGAACTAATGTTGAGGTTTGGTCATTTACTATGTATCGTGATGCTAAACACTGATGCCCACGGCCTGGCTGCCCACAGGGAACCCACACAGACATACAACATGACCTTGTTCCTTGACTAAATAAAGATACTGACAGCCAATAGCTGGGCAGAAGAGACAAAGGCCAGGTTTGGGGTTCTCAGGCTTGAGGTCTGAGCAAAAACACACAGAGAGAGAAGATGGTGAAGAGAAGAGGAAGCCACCATGGGGTAGGTGAATCACGAAAACACAGCCACGAGGGCTGGCAAACCGAAGTTAAGAGCTGCCCAGGTGGAACGTGGCAAATTATACCTTGGGGTTATTGATGGAGAAACAGATTCTAATAGCACAGAGGATAGATATCTGCCCAGCTCTAGTGCTGATTAGGCCTTATTATAACAATAAAAGTTGTCTGTCTTTTATCCAGGAACCAAATTATCAAAGGCGGTGCAAAACCCCTGATTGAGATTAAATATTTCTACAACAGACTAAACCTCTGGAACTATAAGCCAACTCCAATTAAATGTTTCCTTTCTCAGAGTTGCCAGAGTCATGGGGTCTCTTCACTGCATTAAAACCCTAACTAAGACACCCACCAACAATCACCAGTGGAAGCCAGGTAATGCCTATAATTTGGGGTCTGACGCCTTCACCTCACTGATCTTTATTCCAAGGAGAAGGAAGATCATTCTGCACATGCCTAAGTAACTCAGTCTCCCCTTCAGGCATAGGCACATACTGGCACACACTTCTTTGAGAGAAGCAACCTTCTACACTTCTGTTCACGCTTGCCAACAATTTCATACAACGCACAGCCTATACATCTCTGGGTTATGTACCTAACCTGTTCAAGCCTGCGATGCCCAGGGCTCCTAGGGCGCACTGAGATACAGACCAAGAACCACTAACCCCAAAATTGTATGGGTGGCATGAGGGTGAAGGCAGGATCCACTTACCAGGCCAAACTCTGTAACTGGTTCTGAAGTCAGGGAACCCTGGAAAAGGAGGAGGATGTTAGAATCTAGCAGCCGCGGGCATCTTCACAGGCTCCAGTCACACAGTGACCCTGATCACCTTGGGGTTTGAAGGTCTGGGATGACTACAACTCTGTCTATGGAGCGGTCCACAATTCTGAACCTCACCTGAGAGCTGCCAGACCTGTGGCACTACTCTTTCCTGCCCCTCATTTCTCCTCCTCCTGTTTGTCCTTCCTCTGAGTAACTTCAGGAAAATTTAGAATACTATTTCCGAACAGGCTCTCTGTTCACAATTCTCAGTGGCTCTCGGTGTCCGAAGAATTAAACTCAAATTCCTCAGATGCAAATCGACCTCACAACTGCTTCTACCAACACTTGGATACCAGGACTCCATATCTTCCCTGCCTAGCCGCCCTTCCAGGCGTCATCTCTGCAACACTCACAAACCCCAGCACACAGGTGCCTCCTGCCAGGGGCACCAACTAGGAGCTTCGAGACCATGGTGGGGCCTCTCCCGGGACTCTAGCGCTCGGGTGAGAGCCGCAGGATGCAGCACTTACCTGGGCCAGGTTCCTGTGAGTGGTCACAGCCATTGGATTCTGCAGAGGATGCAAGGTCACCAAGGTCTCTTCCCTATGCCTGGCTCGGAGCATGTGGGCGGAGTCGCTGGGCCTCCGCAGGGCCTCTGTACTGCGGAGCAGCTCTAAGCGCTCTGCCACCCGAACAACCCACCTCGCCGGAGCTTCCAGTTAGGTCAACAAACCCAGAAACGGCTAAACGACCTCCAAGAAGACCACGCTGGAAGTCCAGCTCCAGACACACGAACCGCACGCACGATACCGTGCACACACACACACACACACACACACACACACACACACACACAATCAAAAAATAGAAATAAAAATAAATGCCGAATTTCCATTGGCTCAACTCCCCCATCGTCTCGCGTATTGCATCCTGGGAAATGTATTTTCCATCGCTCCCCAGGCAAGTACCCTGCCTCCAAACCTGACCCCTGTGAACTTAGTTTAAAAGAAAACAGGCATGCTGATGTGAGTTTGTGACTACAGCTTTCTGGCGAGAGAAAGATACTCAAATAAAGCTATTCCAGTGTTTCTGGGATCTGTTAACCTCTGTGATAACCTCTGTGATGGTATCTTATTTCAGACACCATGAAGTTCGTTGTACATCAAGAGGCTACAAAGAAAACAATTCAAATAAACGTATTCCATATAGCAGTTTAGGAGCCATATGTGTGCCTGTATATCTGTATCTGTATATTTATATATGCATTATATGCATTCAGGGACTCCATGATGCAGTTCTCATGAGACTTTATGGTGTTTCAGGTATTTTTGGTTCACCTATGTGCCTTTAACAACCCCTTACCCATTGTGTGTGTGTGTGTGTGTGTGTGTGTGTGTGTGTGTGTACATCACGCACACATACCCATACCCGTGCCTGTACCCTGTACCTGTACTCGTACACATACATACATGCGTGTGACAACTGTTGTCTAGGCTATAATATACATTTTTATTGCTGTTCAAATGCTTTCAGTCAAAAGCATTGGTAACAAAATTTGTAACTTTCTGTTTGTTCAGTTAACGACAAGACAAAAACAGTGTTGCTTGGGTACATTATATGGAAGATGAGAATGTTTAGCCTGTCCTAGAGAGGCAGCTACAGGGACATCCTTGCCTTTTGCTCCCACAGACCGCCGCTCTCCTGCCTATCTTCTAGCGATTGTGCCCAATGCATAGATCCAATTTTATACTTTCCACGTAATATTTCTTGTTCAACATCCAAAGAAGCAGTTGCCTTAAAAATTTATATACTCACTATGTCTTCCGTTTGCCCCAAACACAAATATGTCAAGATACTGCTGAATGAAAAATTTACAAAATTAAAAAATAGATATCCCTTGCTCCTAGATATGGTGGAGGAGGTTTGTCATAGAGATGATGAGAGCAAAGCCAGACAGAGTCCAGAGTGAGCAAGGCCATGCTAGGAGAGAGGAGAGATGGGGAGAGAAGGGGAGAGATGGGGAGAGACGGGGAGAGATAGAGAGAGATAGGGAGAGATGGGGAGAGATGGGGAAAGATGGGGAGAGATGTGGAAAGATGGGGAGAGATAGGGAGAGATAGGGAGAGATGGGGAGAGATGGGGAGAGACGGGGAGAGACGGGGAGAGATGGGAAGAGATGGGGAGAGACAGGGAGAGATGGGGAGAGATGGGGAGAGATGGGGAGAGATGGGGAGAGACGGGGAGAGATGGGGAGAGATGGGGAGAGATGGGTAGAAACGGGGAGAGACGGGGAGAGACAGGGTAGAAAAACAGGTCATGTAACAAAATGGCTGGATTATAGAGTAAAGGGCATCTGGAGGCAGGGCAGCCCAGCTCCTGAGCTGGAAAGTCATCCCCTGCAACAGGTGGGGGCTAAGGAAGAACCCGGTGGCCCCTCCACTTAGCTTATGTTAAATAGGCACCTCAGTTAGCTATTTCTTTCAGGTTTGAGACCTAATATCTGGATCTGAGCTAGATAGCTGGGTCATCAGTGAAGAGCACTGGTTGTTCTTGCAGAATAGCCAGGTTCAGTTCCACAAACCTATAGGGTGGCTCACAGCTTTCTGTAACCTCAGTTCCAGAGGATCTGACTCTCTTCTGACCTCTGCAGGGACCAGCCCTACAAACAATTCACAGATACACATATACCCATACCCATTAAATTTTTTCTTAAAAAATGGAATTCATCACCAGGTGTGGCCTAGTTATAAATTCCCGTTGAAATACTCTTTAGGCTATACTTACACAATTTAATTCCTGGTTTAAAAAAATAAATGTAATAATTATTTAAAATATTTATCTTTGGGCCTGAAGAGCTAGCCCAGTAGTTAAGGGCATTTGTTGTTCTTGTACAGGACTGTATTCAGTTTTCAACACCCAAATGGCAGTTCACAACCACCTATAACTGAAGTTCCAGGAAATCCAACACCTCCTGGTCTCCTCAGGCACCTGCACACACATGGAACACACACACACACACACACACACACACACACACACAGAGGCAAACACTCTTTCACAAAGGGTTAGAAAAAATTTAAAAAAAAGAAAGAAAGAAAAAAACCCAGGGACTTTAGTGCTCTGAGAGTTTGGTTTAACTTTTCAGAACCCAAACTTCCAGGACATTTTGAGTATAGCAGAAGCATCTATAAGTTCTAAAGCCTGTTTGCTTACACAGACAAGTGTGTTCATTTAGAAAACTATGTTGCAACAGTCATCTGAAGGCTGGATTCAGATATAGCAAAACAGGCATTCAAGCTACTCCACCACTGGCAAAGGTCTTACGCTAAGTTTCAGTCAGATTCCCAGTCCCCTCAATGAGATCTGAGATCTTGTCATCAATTCCATAATATGATTCAACCTGAAACACACACACACACACACACAAACACACACACACACACACACCACATCCACAGTGAAGAGCAGATAGAAAATGCATAATGCTCCAAAATTACATTATTTGTACAGAATTTTTTACCCCCTCTCCCTCACATCCTCTTGACCTGCCTCCAGAATATTTTTTTCTTTTTTCACATTTGCAAGACAGAATCTCTCTGTGTAGCCTTGGCTGTCTTGGAACTAGCTTTGTAAACCACCCTGGCCTCAAACTCACAGACATGCACCCATCTCTGCTTCTTGAGTGCTGGGAATAAAGGCGTGCACCATCACCTCCCAACTCAGAATATTCTTATGAGGCGTAACATCTTAAGACACTCTTAGGAAAATAAAATATATTCCTGATGTCTCCAGCCTTGGAAATGTTTCTGCATTACATAGTACAACTTTTTCTGAACCTCTCCACAGAAGAAACTATGACAGGCACATCAGGATATTAAATTATTGCCTGGTTTTGACTTTTAGAACTAAATTATTCCTCTCATTAAATATGACATTATAAGTCTTTGCACAAAACCAGGCACCTAGTTGTCCTTTGGAAATTACGAGATAAGTAACTGTATTCCAGAAGACAAGTGCAGGGACCAGGAAAATGGCTCAGTGGTTAAGAGCACTTGCTTCTCTTAGTGAGGGCCAATGTTCAGTTCACAGCACCAACAGCAGCCAGGCATGTTTGTGAGGCACTTCCTTACATACAACCTTTCAAACATACACACGTGCATGCACATGCACACACACACACACACACACACACACACACACACATATATACATAATATACACATATATACCCCTATACTTATGTACATGCATACATATTTCTATACTATGTATGTATATGTATGTATGTATATGTATGTATATATATATATATATATATATGTGTGTGTGTGTGTGTGTGTGTGTGTGTGTGTGTGTGTGTGTGTGTATACAGCTTAGCCAAAAAGGACAGATTCATAACCCTGTGATAAGATTAGGATAAGATGCATTGTTAGTGGGCATGCCTGCAGATTCATTGTACCATGTGCTCTCTGAGAGAGAATTCCCACAACGACTGTTAGCAGACAAAGTAGATGATTTAATATCATACACACTTAGCCTCTTAGTCTCTGCTAAGGAGATGAACATTTCTCCTCATTTAAGAATTTTTATTTTTATTTTTTTGGGAGAATTTTATATATGAGTACTACATTTACATCATTTGTAGTCCTGCCTGTTCTTCCTTCATCTCTCTCTCTCTCTCTCTCATTCTTTCTTTCCCTCCCTCCTTCCCTCCCCCTCTCTCTAACTCATGGCTTCTCTAATTATTATTATTTCATATATGTATAAAGTTAAGTCAAATTGTTGGTAGGTTCCATGCTTGGTGAGAGTCTATTGCTTATAGATAGCACTTTCTGGATGTGTCCCCATAAGGTAAAGTCATATTCTAACTCATATTCTCTTCTATGAGGCCATTAATTCTATTCCACATAATGACACCTTGGGACTGACACGCTGAAGGCACAGCAACATTCTCATGAGATTATAAAGATATTGAAAGATTGCTCTCACCTAGTGGTGTGCTAAGCACCGCATATTGAAAAGATGGTTTGTGGCTTTGGGAGATGTTGGTACAAAAACCTAGTGCACTAACAGGTTCATAAAAGCATACAGCTATGCATCTGGTATGTGACAGATAATATTTGATTATGATAACCAAATGACTATTTTGCTTGCTGATGGCGTTGACTGTACTTACCTTGTTATTTGAGTAAATACTTCCATTTATCTAAGAAGTTTATTGCAAATCAACCTGCTGCACTTCACCAGCAGAAGCTGCATGATTCACTGGGTCTTCACACCCAAAGGCCATGTTGGGTGAGAATCCCATGCATTTTTAGCATGCTACCATATTCACATAGTCATGAAATCATCAAATGGTGCGTATGTTAAAACATGTCCCCATCATTAAATTGGGTTTTCAATTTCTTTTTTTTTAAATTCATTTTCTATATTCTTTGTTTACATTCCAAATGCTTTCCCCTTTCCCGGTTCCCCCCTCCCCATAAGTCCCATAAGTCCTCTTCTCTCCACACATCCCCCAATCACCTCCCTCCCACTTCTCTGTCCTGGTACTCCCCTACGTTGCTGGATTAAGCCTTTCCAGGACCAGGGCCCTCTCATTCCTTCTTCTTGGAAATCATTTGATGTGCTAATTGTGTCTTGAGTATTCAGAGCTTCTGGGCTAATTAATATCCACTTATCAGTGATTGCATTCCATGTGTATTCTTTTGTGAGTTGGTTACCTCACTTAGGATGATATTTTACAGTTCCAACCGTTTGCCTAAAAATTTCATGAATTCATTGTTTTTAATTGCTGAGTAGTATTCCATTGTGTGAATATACCACATTTTATGTATCCATTCCTCCATTGAGGGACATCTGGGCTTCAGTTTCAACATCTGCATTTTGAGAGGACAGAAACATTTAGATAATATCAAATGGGTATTTCATAAAAGTTGTATACATCTGTTAATAGCAGCTATATTCATTGTAACCAATAAATAGAGGGAGACAAATCATTGTGTAATCTCATGTGTTGAGATATGTATGACTCCCATGAATATTACATGCAAGTAATATTCATATTACTGGGAGTAGCCACAAATATGATTCCATTTTTGTAACTCTTTTCATGCATATGGGTAAGCTTTTTCATATACAATTTTAAGCTTTTTAAGTTTTGTTTGACATATCTGCTGGTCAAAGAGATGCCTCCTTACCATGCAGTTTTAGTGGAAGTCTTCCTTTATTTTTTCCTCGCCCACTCCCACAGTCTGGCACAAGTCTCTTCTGTAAATCACTTCCTATCCTGCATCATATTAGTTTTTTTATATGCTTGGCTATAATATTAACAAGATAGGAGCAACTCTTTGCCAACCTACTTTTAATTCTAAAATTACGTTTATTGATTGCCTTATTCATTTAATCAGTTTGTATGTGTGCCTGTGTGCACTTGTGTGTGTGCACATGTGTATGTGTATGTGTATGTGTGTGTACATACACATGTATACACCTACAATATGTGTGAGGCCAAGGAACAATATGAGGAGTCATGTTATCCTTTCCAAACTGTCAGTCATGGGGGATAAAACTCAAGCGATAGGGCCTGGCAGCAATGCTTTCACCCAGTAAGCCATTTCTGTGCCCCCCTCCCCCATTTCATGGTGCATCCCATACACTATGAATATCATGCAATGCACACTAACGTCTGTGAATGGTAGTTTTCCCAAATTCACTTCTGAGAGTCAGATCAGCCCAACCCTTGTCTACAAACACAGTCTGACCTAGCAGCTCACGGCTGCCCACCCCACTCCACCTTCCCTCTTTTAGGTCTGAATGATATAAACTTCTCAGGACTGACAAATAATCACACATGAGTAGTAAAGACCACAAGGTGACAAGATTCACAGCTAAGCTTGTTCCCACTTCCTAGACTTCAATGCCTTCATATACCTCACCAGTTCCACCTGGTGTTCTGAGCCATCTCAGATGGTGGTTTTCTCTGTATCCCCTGCCTGGGCCTGAACTGTCACTAATGCTCTAATGCTTTCAGGAATTTGAACACAGTGCAGGTGTTTCTCTGAGATGATTTCTAGTCTCCATGTAGAACACTGTCACTGCACTGAAGGGTAAAATGATAATCACTTCACGGCAGGACGACCACAGGGTGTGTCAAGTCTTTTTCTCAGGGGTTAAATGCCCCCCAGTGCTCCCGCTCTGAGTGTGACTGAGGTGGCTACTGCCCCAGTGAATATGGCTTGGTAAGCTGCCCCCTCCTTTTCTGATAGATTTTTTTCTCTAAAAATCTTTAAGGCATAGCGTGAATATACAAACTTGTTTAAAAATAGGCTCTAACCATTGTCCAGAATTAGCCAGGAACTATTGGGTTTAAATGGTCTACTTTGTTCAACCTGAAAGTGTGCCAGGATTGACATGAGATTTTTAAGCCTGTGGGAGCATACTATTCTTAGCTGGATTTGTGCTGAACATTTTCTGTAAAAGCCACCCATCCACACGTGCCCTGTTTCTTTCTTCCTGCTCTGCTAAGTAAGATGAATCTAATGACAGAACTGATCCCATTAGAACAGAAACTTCCAAAGACCTACGTGGTCCAAGTAAAGACACCTTTTCAAAAATGTAATAAGAATGTCATTGACTCTTTACGAAGAAATGTGCAGGATTCTGGGGCGTGATGAATTACAATCTGTAATTACATACATTACCTGTGGTCACATATCATGTGACCAAATTGATAGAGCCTCGATAGAAACATTTGTGTATCTGTTTGAAGCATTTCAACTTTTAGCATTTTCTTCACTTACTGCACCTGTAATTTTATCTAGATTTTTGTGTTTTCCAAAATTTAATATGAGTTATTTAACTTATTATAATGCAATACCATTAATTTTTAAACAAATTTTTGTTACAAAAAGAGATACAATTCTTGTTTTGATGGATCCTAATTTTAATTTTCAGGAAAATCATTATATCTTAGATTGGTGTTCTTCTATTACTGATTTGAGTTGAAATTGTTTATGATGAGACAGGTTCTCAAAATGTGGCTCTGCATGGCCTGAAACACCCTGTGTGGATCAGGCCCACCCTGAGCTGGTGTATATCTTCTGCCTCTGCCCGAGGGATGCTAGAAGTAGAGGTGGATTCCTCCCACCTGGTCACTTTAATAATATAATATACATATGTAACATCATATTGTACCATACACCTGTTGCATATTAAATTTCATGAACTGACTTTATTCTACTTTAAATAATGCCACCTAACTTCTGTAACTTTGACTCATACAAAAGATGAACTTACTATACATAGGAGACCATAAACACTTAGCAAAGATAGAGTTCTGCTGCCAAGAGAAATCTTGATTTTCCCCACTATTTGGTTCATAAAGGCCAGATTCTTCATCATCACCATCACCATCACCAACATCATTATCTTATTATTATTGTTGTTGTTGTTGTTGTTGTCGTTAATCATTCCATTTGTTTACATTTCAAATGTTATCCCACTTCCCAGTTACCCCTCCACAAGGCCCCATATCCCACAACCTCCCTCTCCTCCCTCTCCTCTGCCTCCATGAAAGAGCTCTTCCACCCACCCACCCACCCACCCACCCACCCTCAGCTCCAGATACACAGGTAGCAGAGTATGGCCTTGTCTGACATCAATGGGAGGAAATGCCAGTTTCTTGACTTTGCTTTTGTTATGCAATGTTTGATGGTGTTCTTTCTGATAAGGAGTATTGAACCAAGTGCTCCATTACTGAAGAATATCCCAGCCCTGGGTTTGCTTTAATAGTAGCAAATGAGTGTGTGAGTGTGTACGTGTGTGTGTGTACGTGTGTGTGTGTGTGTGTGTGTGTATTACACATACATACACACATATGTATAATACATATATACATATATTAATTTCTTTTAATAGACTTCAAGTCTTTGCCATTGGGATTCCTCTGTGCTAAGTTTCCATCCACACATGTACTTTGTGCCTCTTTTTGTTTCTGTGCACAGAGTCTGAATACATTCCTTAGATGTACAGATGGCTTTTTTAATTTGTCAGGACCCTCAGAGTGCTTTTGGTAAGATTGGTATTTAAGCTGGGTGAAGTGGCCCACACTTGTATTCTCAGCATTCAGGAGGTAGAGCTGAAGACTGCTCAGTAGCTTGGGCCAGCCAAGGCAATGGAGTAGGACCTGATCTCAGAATCCAAAAACCAAAACAAAGGCTTGTAAAAACTATATGTAGATTATGAATATAGGACGTATAACACATACTTGTGAAATCATTTACAATACAATCACCTAGCATTTACAAGCAAAGGTTTGTAAAAGCTATGAACGTAGATTATACATATAGGACGTATAATACACACTTGTGAAATCATTTACAATCACCTAACATTTTGTGTGTATTTTATTTCATTGTTGAATTCTGTGGAATTGTGCTAAACAAATCTGCTTAAACTCAATGTAAACAATACCTCACTGCTAGATGAATGATTTCTGCAATAAGGTAAGACTTCTTTATTATATAATTATTTGTTTTCTTGTTTTTGTTTTCTTTTGCTTTGCTTTGTGAAACAGGGTCTCACTATGTAGTCCTGGCTGGCCTGGGCTCCTTATGTTGATCAGGCTAGCCTGCCTCTGCCTACCACATGCGGGAATTGAGTAGGAGTCTGGATGATTAAAGACACAAGAAAAACAACAGAATATGGGGTCGGGCTCTCCACACTCAAGGCTTCCTCTCTCCTTCCCAGTGATGGTTTTCCTCCAGCAAGGAACCATCTCCTAAAGGAACATAATGTCATAAACAGTGCCATCGACTGTGAAGAAACTATTCAAATACCATAAGTGTCTGGAGTTTTTTTCATTCAAACCACTGTAAGTAACAACCCATCTCTGTATTTCTCTGGTTCAAATAAAGGAAGCTCACAGCCCTCTCATAAACATGGATGCATTAGTTTAAACTGGGGAATGATGTTCCTCATTCAGACCACTGTTGGAATCTTTGGCAATTTCTTCCTCTTTCATCTGCATGACTTCCTGGTTTTCACTGCACAAGTGATGAGACCCACAAACTTGATTCTCAATCAGTTCATAGCAAACAACCTAGTTCTTCTCTCCAAAAGGATCCCTAGGACAGTGGTCATTTTTGGGTTGACATCTTTTCTGGTGGATGCTGAGTGCAATCTTATCCTCTGTTTGTACAGAGTGGCCAGAGGGGTCTCCCTCAGCACCACCTCCCTTCTCAGTGGCTTTCAGGCTATTAAGCTCCACCCCAATACTTCTGGGTGGCTGAGCCTCAGAATTAGATCCTCAAAATGGATTGGCACCTGCTGTTTCCTTTGCTGGATCCTGCACCTCATGCTCAATGTCCATGTAACCAAGATTGCACATGCCCCACAGAACAGTAAAAATCTGACTGCCAAAGGAATCCACAGATACTGTTCCTCCACCATGCCTGAGAGAATGGGTTTCTTACTAACAGGAGTGATTTTATCCCTAAGTGATATTATGTGTCTGGTCATCATGGCCTGGGCCAGTGGCTCCATGGCCCTTGTCTTATATAAGCACAAACAGTGAGTTCAGTATATCTGTAGCCACAGCCTGTCCCCAAAGCCTGCCCATGAGGACAGAGCCACATGAACCATCCTGATCCTAGCAACCACGTTTCTCTTCTTTAACTCTCTCTCTTCCATTTTATCACTTTGGATAACCCAGAGTGTGAACCCGAGCCACTGGCTGCTGACCATGTCTGTGCTGATGTCCTTGGCCTTTCCAACACTTAGTCCCACTGTGTTGAATTTCACCCATACTGGTGCCCCTCTATTCTGTGCTGTCTTTTGGTCAAAGAAAATGAACAGTCCAACTATGGTCTCTGACTTTTAAGTTTCCTCCAGGACACGTCCTCTTATATAATTCCCCCCCCCCAAGATCTTACATGTTTATTGTCATGGTTCTTAATTTGTAAAAGTTTGGGATTTAGCATTCAATAAACATGGCAGTTATTTCTTTACAATGTTTATTAGATTCTCAAAAAAATAAAGATGGGTCTCCTATCAAAAAAAAACATGTAGACTAACTGCATATCTTTACCTGTCCTTTAATTTATCCAGACCCAGTCTCCTAGTCCTATCCCAGATCAGCAGTAGAACACTTATAGACGTATGTGCCAATCTCTTGCAGATCCCACAATTATTCACCTCAGAATCACCTTCCTTCCACTTGTTGATTTGTTCCTGCCCCCAGGGAAGCAGATATTTTGATGAAGATCTGCACCTCTCCTTCTGCTCCTCCAGATCCAATTCCTCAGTCTCATCATCACAATTTAGCAGAACACCTGCTGCAGTCTCTCTTTCCTCTCTGACCCAATCTCCAAGAGATCAGAAAGATTTTCTTCTCCACCCTTCCTTCCTCCATCCCATCCTATTATCCCTGCCTCATACGGAAGCATCCAAAGCCTGAACAATAAGAGACACCAGAGATCTCAGGATCCCCAATTTCAAAGTTATAGCCATAAAAACAGCACGGGACTGTCATAAAACAGACACATTAACAGGTAAGATCAAGGACATCCTACTTGATTAGGATAAATGGTTGTTTTGACGTG
This sequence comes from Apodemus sylvaticus, assembly GCF_947179515.1. Classification (NCBI taxonomy): domain Eukaryota; kingdom Metazoa; phylum Chordata; class Mammalia; order Rodentia; family Muridae; genus Apodemus; species Apodemus sylvaticus. The sequence goes on along the minus strand of NW_026262993.1, from coordinate 481,536 downwards.
TTCTCGGATTCCATTTGCAAGAATTTTATTGAATATTTTTGCCTCAATATTCATTAGAGAAATGGGTCTGAAGTTCTCTTTCTTTGTTGGGTCTTTGTGTGGTTCAGGTATCAGTATAACTGTGGCTTCATATAAAGATAATTGGGTTCTGTTCCTTCTATTTTATGGAATAGTTTGAGAAGTATTCATATTAGATATTTGAAGGGCTGATAGAATTCTGCACTAAAACAATCTGGTCTTGAGGGTTTTTTTTTGTTTGTTTGTTTTGTTTTTTCTAATGACTGCTTCTATTTCCTTGAGGATTACAGGGCTATTTAGATGGTTTATTTGATCCTTATTTAACTTTGATACCTGGTATCTGTCTAGAAAATTGTACATTTCAGGAAGATTTTCTAGTATTGTTGAGTATAGACAGTTGTAGTAGGATCTGATTATATTTTCAATTTCCTCGGTTTCTGTTGCTGTCTCCCTTTTTGTAGCCACCGGCGGCCACATGTGAACTGGAGACCTGGAAGAGAATTCTGGGGATAAACAGGAAGGCGAAAAAAGAGAAATGAGTCAGGACGACATTTGCCAAATGAGACTCATTTTTACTAATATTTAGTCAATATATATAGCCTTTAGAAAACAACCCCGTCCCCACCTCCCACATCAAGGAGAAGGCCAAGAACTCCTTGGCTCCTCTTCTCAGCGGGTCGCCTGCTGGGATAAAGGACTTCACGCCACACAGGTCTCTGCTGGTCTCCAGGTGAGACTGCCCTGAGGCACCCTTGGTTGTCAAGGTGAAAACAGCTGTATTGCTCTCAGCGGAACAAAGGCCAGAGGTAACACCAGCAGAAGGCTGGGGGCTGCCAGCCAAGAATGTCGCAGCTGATGGGATGGGCTGAGAAGTCCAGCTCAATGCTGTGGGAGAAGGGACAATTCCAGATTTTGTTCATTTGTATACTGTCTCTGCCCCTCTAGTTAGTCTGGATAAGGGTTTATCTATCTTGCTGATTTTCTCAAAGAATCAGGTCCTGCTTTGGTTGATTCTTTGTATAGTTCTTTTTGTTTCTACTTGGTTGATTTCATCCCTGAGTTTGATTATTTCCTGCCATCTACTACTCTTAGGTATATTTGCTTCTTTTGTTCTAGAACCTTCAGATGTGCTGTTAAACTGCTAGTGTATTCTCTCTCCAGTTTCTTTATGGAGTCACTTAGAGAGCTATGAGTTTACTTTCATTGTGTTCCATAACTTTGGGAGTGTCATGCCTTCATTTCATTAAATTCTATAGTCTTGTCTTTGTTTATTTCTTCCCTGACCAAGTTATCATTGAATAGAGTGTTATTCAGCTTCCACATGTAATTGGGCTACCTATTAGTTTGTGTTGTTGTTGAAGACCAGCTTTAATCTGTGGTGATCTGGTAAGATGCATGGGATTACTTCAATCTTCTTGTATTGGTTGATGCTTGTTTTGTGTCTGATTATAAGGTCAATTTTGGAGAAGGTACCATGAGTTGTTGAGAAAAAGGTATATTCTTTTGTTTTATGGTGAAATGTCCTGTAGATATCAGTTAAGTCCATTTGGTTCATAACCTCTGTTAGTTTCACTGCATCCCTGTCTAGTTTCCTTTTTCATGATCTGTCCATTGGTGAGAGTGGGCTGTTGAAGTCTCCTACTATAATTGTGTGAGGTTTATTGTGTATTTTGCTTCAGTAATTTTTTTTTTTTACTAATGTGGGTGCCCTTGCATTTAGAACAAAGATGTTCAGAATTGAGAGTTCATCTTGGTGGATTTTTTCCTTTGATGTAGTGTCTTTCCCCAACTTTTTGATAACTTTTGATTGAAAGTCTATTTTATTGGAAAGAAGAATTGCTGCTCCAGCTTGTTTGTTGGAACCATTTCCCTGGCATTTTTTCCAGCCTTTTACCTTTAGTGCCTGTCTTTGTCACTGAGGTGGGTTTGCTGTATGCAGCAAAATTCTGGGTCCTATTTACTTATCCAGCCTGTTAGTCTATATCTTTTTTTTGGGGAATTGAATCCATTGGTGTTGAGATATACTAAGGACCAATGATTATTGCTTCCTGTTATTTTTGTTGTTAGAGGTATAATTATGCTTGTGTGGTTCTCTTCCTTTGGTTTTATTGTGAGAAGATTAATTTCTTGCTTTTCTTTTACTTCTATTATCCCATGTAGGGCTGGATTGGGAGAAAGATGTTGTGTAATTTTGGTTTTGTCATGGAATATCTTGGTTTCTCCATTTATGGTAATTGAGAGTTTTGCTGGATATAGTAGCCAGGGCTGGTATTTTTGTTATCTTAGGGTTTGTATGACATCTATCCAAGGTCTTCTGGTTTTATAGTCTCTGTTGAGAAGTCTGGTGTAATTCTAATGGGTCTCCCTTTATAGGTTACTTGACATTTTTCCCTTACTGCTTTCAATACTCTTTCTTTGTTCTGTGCATTTGGATTTTTAATTATTATGTGACAGGAGAAATTTATTTTCTGGTTCATCAGTTTGGTGTTCTAGAGGCTTCTTGTATATTCATGGGCATCTCTTTCTTTAAGTTAGGGAGGTTTTCTTCTATAATTTTGTCGAACATATTTGCTGGCCCTTTGAACTGGGAATCTGTACTCTCTTCTATACCTATTATTCTTATGTTCCAGTCTTTTCATTGTTCCTGGGTTTCTTGAATGTTTTGAGTTAGAAACTTTTTGCTTTTTGCATTTTCTTCACTGTTGTGTCAATGTCTTCTGTGGTATTTTCTGCCCCTGAGATTCTCTCTTCTGTTTCTTGTGTTGTGTTGTTGATGATCTATGACTACTTGTTACTACTTTGTATCCAACTCACTTTCCTGGTAAAAGAAATCTCAACTCAATCAGTTAACAAACCAAGATATAAGCCTAGATTGGGCAGATCTCCCACTACACTGCTTTATTTCCATCTATGTTATCCCATATAACTTGCAGTTAGTTTCTCCAGGCTAAGAGCTGCTCTTTCTGCAGCTTCTCTGTTGATTCCTCATAGCTCCTCCTCCTCGTGGCTCCTTCCCTAAACTCTTAGCTCCTCCTCCAGCCTTCTGTCCAATCATTTGGCTCAAGCCTTTATCTGAAAAGTTAAGGTGGGGAGAAGGTTCTGCCCTCCCTGTGAGGAGTAGAATTAGCATCAAAATACAAGCCCAGGGCTAACCACAAAAACTCCTGACCGCTTTCCTAGATTTTCAGACCTCCACCATGTTCATAGCTGCCTTATTTATAAATAAAACTGATACATGTTGGGGAGATACAGACATGAAAATTTAAATAGATCCTGAAGTATCCTGAGAGATAAAAGCAAAGAGATGTAGTCACAGAATGATACATCTTTGCACATCAGAAGCAGCACTGTGGACCTAGGTTTTGGCTGGGGCCCACAGAGCAGCTCAGTGCCTCTGTTCCAGTCCAGCTGAGATGTGTGCTAGAGTCAATCAAGCCAGCCAGCATTCCAGGGCAACCTTAACCACCCAGGCTCAGTTACATGCTCACCATAGGCAGGGTGAAATCTATACCCTTAAGAAGATCCTTATTCCAAGGCTATCTTGTCAGATCAAGACCCTAGATATGGCGGTGGATCCAAACAGGAACCAGGATGGACCCAAATACATTGAACCTCCTAGCCACAAGACAGACAGGATAGGTTCCTTGCACAAATCATGTCACGTCCATGAGACCCAGGCCCACTGTCATTCCGCTATGAATGGGGAGGAATCTAATTCACCCAGAACACTTTCATTAAAAATTTAGAAAGCTGAAAATGCCCTTGGCCTCCTCTGTGCACAGATGTGAACACAAGCCAATACATACAATCCATGGTCAGGTAAACTGGCCCAGCTGCAGGGATGTGCCTTGGGTCTGGATGTGTCAAGGCAGCCCTGACTGTGGAGACAAAGCAGAAACAGGACACCAGAGTATGAGGCTGAGTCTCTGTAAATCCCCTGAACAAACTAACCTTCCCTACCATTCACTGGCTAGGAATGCAGAGTCAAAGAAACATGAGACCTTTGCCTTTTAACTGGGTGCAGTCTGGACAAAAGCTTTCCTAGACAAAAGCTCTCTACTTCCACTGGACCTAGACCTGACTGGGGCCACAGGTGAAGCACAATTGTTCTACTTCAGGTTAAGTTGGGCAGGCTGTCAATCACTGTATCTGCTGTTCTTGCTCTCCCTCCACACTCCACACAATGTATAGGAAACAAATTCAGCTGAGGATAACAACCAGACAGAAACAATAAAAGAGGTGAAATTAATGAAGAAAATGAGTTAAAAACCAGACAGAAACATCCATCCAACAATGTGCAAACACACAAACACATGCACATTCAAAAACGCATGCACACACACACACACACACACACACACACACACACATGCCTGTGCACACGTATGAGAAAATATTCACTGTCATCACACCTCCAAATAGAACACTAGAACAAATAGAAATAGAATCAAGGAAAGGGTGTAGGTGTGTGTGTGTGTGTGTGTGTGTGTGTGTGTGTGTGTGTGAAACTTATGAAAAACATTTCAGAGATGTAGTATACAGAGGATCCACAGCCTTGTGCAGGACCCAAATTAATGAAAGAAGTAAACAGACCATTTCAGGCCCCAAATGAGAAAACTGGCAGAGTGGATGAAAGTCCCAGCAATCGAGTGGATAACTTTCCTTGCCAACTTTCTCCTTTGTGAGAGAGTTGGCAAGGAAGTTGGAGCTCTGGGAGCAAACAGAAATTATGCAGGTGACAGACCCACTCAATCAAGTCAGAAGCATGGCTGAAAACTGAAGCAGATGAGATGAAGCTGAGAAGGAATTTCTAGACTGGGAGATGACATAAAGACTACCATACTTTGAGGAATATGCAAAGAAAGGGATGAGTTTTTCCAAATATTTGGGACACCCAACCAAACCAAGAGCAAGGTGAGAGAAAGTCTACAGGCACTGACAAGTCAACCAACAGAACTAGAGTCAATGCTATTCACAAATACACTGTGAATAGACATGACCAGGGAGGAACCACGCAAAAACATGTCATAGTCAAGATCGTCTCCAATGGAGGAGCTAGAGAAAGGACCGAAGGAGCTGAAGGGGTTTGTATCCCCATAGGAGGAACAGCAATATGATCCAACCAGTAACCCCAGAACTCCCAGGGACGAAATCACCAACCAAGGAGTACATATGAAGAGACCCATGGCTTCAGTCACATATTAGCAGATGGTCAATGGTAAGAGAGGCCCTTGGTTTTCTGAGGGCTCAATGCCCCAGTGTAGGAGAATGCCAGTACAGGGAAGCAGGAGTGGGTGGGTTGGTGACCAGGGGAAGGAGGGATGGGATGGAGGTTTTCAGAGGGGAAACAAGGAAAGGGGATAACATTCGAAGAGTAAATAAAGAAAATATCTAATCACAAAAACACGTGAACCCCAGAATGAGTCTTACATGTTATAACTATAGATTGCCAACCCTCCCTCCAAGATAGCTCTGTGAGAATGACATCAGATGACAAGTCAGCAACCTCAAAAGCCAGGAGAGCTTGAAATGACAGATAGCTGTGAAAGTAACTGACCTTTTAAACAGAGCTGCTGTGTCCAGCACAAGACTCTTCCATTTGATGGTGACATCAGTGCCTGTCAAGACAAGCATAGACCTAGGCAGTCTGCAAAGCTAAGGTGGAAGCTCAGAACTTAGTTGTAACATTTCTGACCACACTGGAAAGAGAACATACTTTGATAGGGATGACTGGAGAAAGGAGCTTTAATGTCATCAGTACCTTGTAAAGAATACAAGTGAGACTGTGCACTGCCTTGGCCAGGGCAAAAAATATCTTCAATAAAATGTAGAGGACAGGTTGCCAATGAAAATACTTGTGAAAAGATGAAAAGATGGGGTCCTACACCAATACATCTAGAACACTTGCTAGAACACATGTTAAGATAAAGAACAGAAAATAGTAAATGTGTGTGAAGTAAAGAGGTGTAGAGAAAATAAGAAAGGAAATGTATTAGGAGACATGAAACAAAATATCTGATAAGACCATGGTCTGCACAAGGAGGCTGGCAAATGGGAACATTGACAGGTTCTTTGTACCTCCCTCTCTGTCTCAGGTTATGGTGTCTTGGCATCCTCACTGGAGGTGACTCCATCCCACAGACAGATATGCTTGGAAGGCTTCTTAAACACATCCACAGCTAAACTGCACACAGAATGGCAGCAGGGCTTCAAGAAGGACATATATAACTCCCTCAAAGAAATACAGGAGAACACAAGTAAATAGGAAGAAGTCCTTGAAGAACTAAGGGAAAACACAGCAAAACAGGTGAAGTAATTGAACAAAGGCATCCAGAATATAAAGATGGAGGTTGAAACAATAATGAAATCACAAAGGGAAACAACTTGGGATATAGAAAACCTAGGAAAGAAGTCAGTAGTCATGGATCCAAGCATCAACAACAGAATACAAGAGATATAAGAAAGAATCTTGAATGCAGACGATACCATAGAAAACATTGATACAGCAGACAAAGAAAATGAAAAATACAAAAAGCTCCTGACCCAAAATATACAGGAAATCCAGAACACAATGAGAAGAACAAACCTAAGGTTTATAGGTATAGAAAAGACTGAAGATTTCCAACTTAAAGGGCCAGTAAATGTCTTCAATAAAATTACAGAAGAAAACTTCCCTAACCTAAAGAAAGAGATGCCCTTGAACATACAAGAAGCCTACAGAACTCCAAATAGATTCGACCAGAAAAGAAATTCCTCCCATCACATAATAATTAAAACACCAAATGTTCTAAACAAACAAAGAATATTAAAAGCAGTAAGGGAAAAAGGTCAAGTAACATATAAGGGCAGACCTATCACAATTACACTGGACTTCTCACCAGAGACTATGAAAACCAGAAGAGCCTGGGCAAAGGGAACACAAATGCCAAACCAAACTGTTCTATATCCAGCAAATCTCTCAGTTGCCATAGATGGAGAAACCTAGGTATTTCATAACAAAAACAAATTTACATAGTATCTTTCCACAAATCCAGTCCTTCAAATGATAATGAATGGAATAAAACCAACAAAAGGAGGAAAACTACACACTAGAAAAAGCAAGAAATTAATCTTCTTTCAACAAACCCAAAAGAAGATAAACACACAAACAAAAATTATGACAAAAATAACAGGAAACAACAATCACTATTCCGTCATATCTCTTAACATCAATGTTCTCAATTCCCTAATAAAAAGACATAGACTACCAGACTGGATATGTAAAAAAAAAAAAAAAAGAAGCAACATTTTCCTGCTTACAGGAAACACACCTCAGTGTCAAAGACTAACACTACCTTAGAGTAAAAGGAAGACAATTTTACAAGCAAATGGTCTCAGAAAACAGGCCAGAGTAGCCATTCTAATATCAGATAAAATTGACTTTCAACCTAAAGTCATCAAAAGAGACTCTCAGGGACACTTCTTGCTGGTCAAAGGAAAAATCTACCAGAAAGAACTCTCAGTTCTGAACATCTATGCTCCAAATACACGGGCACCCTCACTCGTAAAGGAAACTTTACTAAAGCTTAAAGCACACATCATAACCCACACAATAATTGTGGGTGACTTCAACAACCCACTCCCCTCAATGGACAGATCAGGAAAACACAAAGTAAACAGAGACAAAGTGAAACTAATTAAAGTTTTGGACCAAATGGATTTAAGAAATAACTATAGAACATTCCATCCCAAAGCAAAAGAATATGCCTTCTTCTTAGCACCTGATGGTACCTTCTTATAAATTGACTATATAATTAGTCACAACAGAGACATCAACAGATATAAGAAGAACAATCTAATTCCATTCCCCCTATCAGATAACTATGGAGTAAGGGTGGTCTTCAATAGCAGCAAAAACAATAGAAAGCCCACATACACATGGAAACTGAACAATGTTCTACTCAATGATACCTTGGTCAGGGAATAAGTAAGAAAACAAATTGAAACCTTTTAGAAAATGAAGATACAACATACCCAGATTTATGGGACATAATGAAAGCAGTGCTAAGTGGAAAACTCACAGCACTGAATGCCTCCAAAAAGAAGCTGGAGAGGGCATACACTAGCAGATTGACAGCACACATGAAAGCTTTAAAACAAAAGAAGCTAATACACCCGAGAGGAATAGAAGGCAGGAAATCATCAAACCCGGGGCTGATATCAACCAAGTTGAAACAAAAAGAACTATACAAAGAATCAACAAAACCAGGAGCTGGTTCATTGAGAAAATCAACAAGATAGATAAACCTTTAGCCAGACTAACCAGAGGGAACAGTGACAAAATCCAAATTAACAAAATCAGAAATGAAAAGGGAGAAATAACAACAGAAACTGAGGAATTTCAAAAAATTATCAGTTCGTACAAAAGCCTATACTCAACAGAAGTGGACAATCTGGATGAAATGGACAATTTTCTAGACAGATACCAAATACCAAAGTTTAATCAGGATCAGATAGACCATCTAAACGGGCCCATAACCCCTAAAGAAAGAGAAATGGTCATTGACAGTCTCCCAACCAAAAAACACAAGGACCAGATAGTTTTAGTGCAGAATTCCATCAGACCTTCAAAGAAGACCTAACACAAATACTCTTCAAACTATTCCACAAAATAGAAACAGAAGGAACACTACCCAACTCGTTCTATGAAGCCACAATTTCGCTGATACCAAAACCACACAAAGATCCAACAAAGAAAGAAAACTTTAGAACAATTTCCCTTATGAATATCAATGCAAATATACTCAATAAAATTCTTGCCAACTTAATCTAAGAACACATCAAAAAAATTATACTCCATGATCAAGTAGGCTTCATCCCAGGAATTCAGGGATGGTTCAATATACGGAAACCCATCAATGTAATCCACTACATAAACAGACTCAGTGAAAAAAATCACATGGTCATTTCATTAGATGCTGAAAAAATATTTGACAAAATTCAGCATCCTTTCATGTTAAAGGTCTTGGAAAGAACAGGAATTCAAGGCCCATACCTAAACATAATAAAAGCAATATACAGCAAGCCAGTAGCCAACATCAAACTAAATGGAGAATAACTTGAAGCAATCCCACTGAAATCAGGGTCAAGACAAGGCTGTCCACTCTCTCCCTACCTGTTCAAAACAGTACTCAAAGTACTAGCCAGAGCAATTAGACAAGAAAAGAGGGTAAAAGGGATTCAAGTTGGAAAGGAAGTAGTCAAAGTATCATTATTTGCAGATGATATAATAGTATAATTAAGTGACCCCACCAGAGAACTCCTACCTCTGATAAACAACTTCAGCAAAGTGGCTGGTTATAAAATCAACTCAAGCAAATCAGTAGCCTTCCTATACTCAAAGGATAAACAGGCTGAGAAAGAAACTAGGGAAATGATACCCTTCACAATAGCCACAAACAATATAAAGTATCTTGGTGTGACTCTAACCAAACAAGTGAAAAATCTGTATGATAGGAACCTCAAGTTCCTCAAGCTCCACACTTCGTCTCTGTATTTCTTCCTGTGAGTATTTTGTTCCCCCATCTAATAAGGACCAAAGCATCCACTCATTGGTTTTCCTTCTTCTTGAGTTTCATGTGGTCTTGGGTATTCTGGGCTTTTAGGACACAATGAAAGCAGTGCTAAGAGCAAAACTCACAGATGTAAGTGCCTCAAAAGAAACTGGTGAGAGCATACACCAGCAGCTTGACAGCACACCAGTCCTACAGTGTGGTCAGTATAACAGAGGTCACAGATTAACGAACACTATTCCATTTTCCCAATCGGGTATCAAATTCCAATACAATTCTAGTTATGGGTGGGTCTATGTGCTTACTCTCTTCTTCTACACTGGGATTTTTGTCTGACTTGAACTTGCCCTCATCTTGTAATGCTGTAAATTAACATGTGCATGGGTTCTGTTGTGCCCCAAATTTAGCTTCCTTGGAAATATCCATCACCTTTGGCTCTTAAGAGTCTTTCTAGTCCCACTTCCTAAGTAATCCTTGAGTCTTGAGGGAAGGGGTGTAATATGGATTTCCTATTTAGGAATGAGCAATTTGAAACTATTGATGGATGTTGGTTGTAGGTGCCATAGTAGAGAGAGAAGCTCACCAAGATGTTAAGCCATCATTTATCTGAAGAAGCAGAGGGGTACAGCCTCCCAGGGAAGACTGATACCCAGCTAACTCACTCCAGTTACTTTATCCAAACATCATACAAGGTTAATTGGGGCTGCAAAAGGTTCCAGCTACCAAAGTTATCTTGCCCTTTATTGCTCATAAGAGCAGACAACACTACAAATCTCAGTCCCTTTTGACCATGGCCATCCTTAATCACAAGTAGGAACTCCAGGTCTGCCAGGAGTGTCTCAGGACTAAGATTAGTGCAGCTACAAATTCTCATGTAGGACCACATACGACTTTCTAGAAAGACAACATTTCATCAAGGTTCTGTCTCATAACAATTTCTCAGGCTCTACTGATTAAACCAAACATGGCAAAGGCTTTGCTGAAATATTTCAGTCAAGTCAGACATAAAGGGTTTGCTGCACATTTCATTTACAGCCAGACATTTATTAAAGTCAGCCTCTAATATACACATCACTACATGAAGTGAAGTGGAAACTTCTGGTTTCTTTGGAAAGCCAGTTATGTCACTTGACTTTTTGCTGGATAACACAGGTGCAAGGATGTTTTGCTAAAGCACACATGTAAAAGAAGGTTTTTCTGAAGCAGACACAGATGAAAGGATTTTTGCTATAGTAATCTTGTAAAAGGACACATGATATTCATAAGGAATATAAATATGACCCGACAGACAATGGGAGCTCAAGCACTGGTTCACTTTGCTCTGCCTCACTATTCTTTACTAATGATACACATGTATTGGTTCACCTTACATTGTGATGCTGAGATCCCCTTGTAGTGATGCCATAGAGAGAAAACCTCAGGCTGGTTGGTGAACCTTGCATCTTCTGAACTGAACTGCAGTTTCTGGTTTGTGTGTGGTGATTGGACTGCAGCTCTTGGTTCATATTTATTGTTTGCTACTGGACTGAACTGCTGATATTATGAAAACAAAGATTGAACTTGCCCCCAAAGAACAATTTCTAAACAGGGCTGCTTCCCCAGTGTCCTAATACCTTTTCTTTTCCACTACCTGTGGTTGTTAATGGGCTAGAGGGGAGGTTGAGCACTTATTAAAATAAATTGAGAAAAATTTATGCCTACAATGAATGCTCTTATCTCCCACATATTATTTGTGGGTCTCTGTGTGTGTTGCTATCTACTGAAAGAAAAAGCTTCCTTGATGAGGATTGAAAGATACACTGATATACAGGCAAAGCAATAAGCCATTAGAAATCATTCAATGCTATGCTCATTAAGTAAGTTTATAATAATAGGCTTTCTCTTAGTTATTATACCCTACCTAGTCACAGGTTGTCAGTCTGGTTAATAGTGTCAGGTATGACTTGCACCTCATGAACTGGGCCTTAAATCTGGGCTGTAAAATGGTTGCATAAATCCATAGCTACCATGTCAGTACTGCATCAGGGCGCATCTCACACCAGGTAGGTTGTTATTGTATTTCACTGGTTTCCCAAGTGGATAAGCTTGACAGTCACTCTTCACCTCTAGTAGCATTTATATTACCTTCCAGCACCATGAAGTATAGCCAGAAGGAATGAAAATACCAGGTCAGTACCCACTTCACTTCGTCATGTTCTATGACTCAAGTATGTACTGTTATCTTGGTTAATTTGCCATTGCTTGTGATAAGACGCCATGAACAAGGCAACTCATGAGAGTATTGGGAAGTTAAAGTTTAAAGTGCTAAGAGTCCAGGACTGTCAACACCATGGTCATCTCACACTGCCTTGCATCATGTGATCTGTGTTCCTACTGTCAACAGGACACAACAATAAAATGATCCTCAATTACTTATTGCTACATCCACAAACCCTCATCAGAGAAGATTCTCCTCAAAGTAGATGGCAGTTAACATGGAGACCCACAGCTGGTCAATGAGCAGACCCAAGAGACTTTTGAGTGTTGTGGGGAATCTACCAGAGACTACTCAGACACAGGTTAAAGCCAGTAGAAAGTCTTTATTAGCTGGCTAGTAACTATACCAGTGTTCAGGATTTCAGTGTAGCCCCCAGCCTTTGTCAGGCTGAACTCTTATGCACAAAAACACCATATCCTGGGATGATATACTTCAGTGAACAAGAACAATTAGCCAGAAGTGGAACTACAAAAGTCAAAAGCAAGTTGTTGCATTTAGAGATTTTCCCAGAAGTATAAACTTGGAAGGATTAGGCCTTTGTTTTCATTTTGCCTGATGTTGTTGTCTATATGCTAAATTTTATGGCCTGAATAGTACTTCCACAATGGAGTCAGTTGTACTAAGGTCTGGGTACTTGTTAGACTTAGCCTTAAATTAGTTGTCTTTATCACATTCTTCTTTTAAGGGATATATAAGGAAGATTTGTTGGAAAGATGTTGTGGTGGTTTGAATATGAATGGTCTCCATAGATTTGTGGGTTTGAATTCTTGTTCCATGGGGAGTGGCACTCCAGGGTGTGGCCTTGTTGGAGGAAGGCTGTCACTGTGGAGGCTGACTTTGGTGTCTCCTATGCTCAAGCTACAGTTAGTGTAGCAAACAGTGTAACATTCAGTCTCTCCTGCTGCCTGCAGATCAACATGTAGAACTTTCATCCTTCACCAGCACCATATCTACCTGCACACCACTACATTTCCTACCATGTCAAGAATGGACTAAACCTCCAAAGCTTTAAGCCAGCCCCAATTAAATGTTTTCCTTTATAAGAGTTGCACTGGTCATGGTGTCTCTTCACAGCAATAAAATCTTAACTAAGACAGGTGGTTAAGATTCAGAGATGGGGAATGACTTAAAGGAGCCAGTATTTCCCAGCACAGCAGGGCAGATGCATGTATTAACTCACAGAGGTCATGACAGTCTACAAAAGGCCTGCACAATCTCAAGCCAGATAAAATCCTAGCATAGAGGAGTGGGAAGAGGTCAGGACATTCCATTCCTAGCTAAAGAGTTATTGTAATTTGTTTGCTATTGGGAGAAGAAAAATCAGTTTATTTGGTGGGATACTGGCATATCCACCTCACTCAAGGTTAGGACCCATGCCAAAGCTAACAGATACTGGACTTGATCAACTGTTGTTGTTTTGCTTTGCTTTTTGTTTTTTGAGACAAGTTCTCTCTATTACCACTGGCTATTCTTGAACTTGATATGATGAAGTTGACCACAGACTCACAGAGATCTATCTGCCTCTATCTCCTGAGTACTGAGATTAAAGATGTGAGTCACCATACCTGGCTTTTACTCACATTTTAATTAGATTGTGAGAGAGAGTGAGATATATAGATAGATGAAGACAGACAGACAGACACAGAGGGAGGGGGTGGAATTCACAATGTTGAGTTTTAGGGTAGGTAGAATAGAATATGGGAGAAAGCAGAGAAGGAAGATGAAGATGATCAGAAGAAATTATACTGAATTCCCAAAAATAAATATAACATTACTTTTAAATGTGTTTCTACAACTTCTAAATTGTATTTTCCAATATAAATCTTACATCCCTTAAGAATTTGTAATATACAGACTTGGAGAGGTGACTCAGTAATTACAAGCACTGGCTCTTCGAAGTTAGATTCCAGCACATACATGGTTACATTACTCATAGGTATCTTTAACTGTAGTTAGGGGAATCTAACACTTCCTCTGTTCCCTGCAGGCATTGCATGCGCATGTTGCATAGACATGTATGCATGCAGAACAGGAGCCATAGACATATAATAAAAACAATGTCAAAATTTAAAGACTTTGTACAATATAATTCTTTCCACTTAAAATAAAAATACCTGCATTATGAATTGGATGCTTCAAAAGCATTAAACCTAAAATAAAGTCAATAAGAAATTTTCTCAATGGTTGCCCCAGGAGGAAAGTGTTACTTTGACATTTTTGAAGCATAATATAATTTATTAAGCAAAGATGGAGACAAATTATTTTATAAGCTTTAAGTTTAAACTGGGATGTTCACAGAGAGAATGGGGGATCCTAAGTATCTTTAAAATGATATACGTATGATTTTGTGGTTTCTGAAATATAGCTCAAAGGATGTCATTTACAAACAACTTCAAAGACTAAATCAGGCGTAAAGCTTAAGCTTTCTTTTATCAATTAATTAATTTACACTCCATATTTCGTTCACCACCACCACTGTCCACTCGCCAACTGTTCCATATCCCATACCTCCTCCCCACTTTGTCAGATGTGATATCTGTCTAGAAGACCATCATTTCACCTAGATTTTCCAGTTTTGTTGAATATAGGCTTTTATGGTAGGATCTGATGATTTTTTGAATTTCCTCCATTTCTCTGTTTTCTGTTGCTGTGTCTCCCTTTTCATTTCCGATTTTGTTAATTTAGATACTGCTTCTTCACCCTTTGGTTAGTTTGGCTAGGGGTTTATCTATCTTGTTGATGCTTTCAAAGAACCAGCTTCTGGTTTTGTTGACTCTTTGTATTGTTTTCTTTGTTTCTATTTGGTTGATTTCAGCCCTGAGTTTGACTATTTCCTGCCTTCTACTCCTCTTGGGTGAGTTTGCTTCTCTTTGTTCTAGATCTCTCAGGTGTGCTGTCAAGTTGTTAGTGTAAGATCTCTCCAGTTTCTTTAGCTGGGCACTAAGTGCTATAAAGTTTCCTCTTAGCACTGCTTTCATTGTACCCCATAAGTTTGGCCATGATGTGATAATATTTTTATTAAATTCCAGGAAGTCTTTAATTTCTTTCTTTATTTCTTCTCTTTCCGACCAAGTTATCATTGAGTAATGAGTCGTTCAGTTTCCATGTGTATCTGGGCTTTCTGTAGTTTTTGCTGTTATTGAAGACCAGCCTTAGCCCATGGTGATCTGATAGGATTT
Source organism: Apodemus sylvaticus (assembly GCF_947179515.1). Classification (NCBI taxonomy): domain Eukaryota; kingdom Metazoa; phylum Chordata; class Mammalia; order Rodentia; family Muridae; genus Apodemus; species Apodemus sylvaticus. The sequence continues at coordinate 466,531 of NW_026262993.1, read as the reverse complement.
ATCTTCTTGTATTGGGTGAGGATTGTTTTGTGAACAAATATATAGTTGCTTTTACAGAAGGTACCATGAAGTGCTGAGAAGATGTATTCTTTTGTTTTAGAGTGAAATGTTCTGGAGATGTCTCTTAAATCCATTTGGTTCATAACCTCTCTTAGTTTCATTGTGTCTGTTTAGTTTATGTTTCCATGATCTGTCAATTGGCTAGAGTGGGGTATTGAAGTCTCCCACTATTACAGTGTAGGCTCAATATGTGTTTTGAGCTTTAGTAAAGTTTCCTTTATGAATGTGGGTGCTCATGCATTTGGGACATAGATATTCAGAATTGAAACTTTTTCTTGGTGAATTTTCCCTTGATGAATATGAAGTGTCCTTCTTCATCATGCTTGATAACTTTTGGTGGAAAGTCTATTTTATTGGATATTAGCATGGCAACTCCTGCTTGTTTCCTAGGACCATTTGCTTAGAAACCTGTTTCCATCCTTTTACTCTGAGATAGTGTCTGTCTTTGTTATTGAGGTGTGTTTGCGTATGCAGCAAAATGCTGAACCTTGTTTGTGAATCCAGTCTGTTAGCTTATATTGTTTTATAGGTGAATTGACTCAATTAATATTCAAAGATATTAAAGAGAGATGACTGCTGGCTCCTGATACGTTTGTTTTGTAGGTGACTTTATGTGCTTGTGGTTCTCTTCTTTTGACTTTCTTGTGTGATGGTTAATATATTGTCCTTGTTTGGTACAGTTTTCTTCCTTGTGTTGGAGTTTTCCTTCTAGGATCCTCTGTAGGGCTGGACTGGTAGATAGATACTGTTTGAATTTCGTTTTGTACTGGAATATTTTGATTTCTCCATCTATGTTGATTGAGAGTCTTGCTGGGTATAGTAGCCTGGCCTAGCATTTGTGTTATCTTAGAGTCTGAATGACCTCAGGGCAGGCTTCTTCTGGCTTTCACAGTCTCTGTTGAGAAGTCTGGTGTAATTCTGATATATCTACCTTTGTATGTTACTTGGCTCTTTTCCCTTGGCAGCTTTTAATATTCTTTATTTGTTCTGTTCATCTAGTGTTTTGATTATTATGTGACAAGAGGATTTTCTTTTCTGGTCCCCTTTCTTTTCTGTTCTATAGGCTTCCTGTACCTTTACAGTCATCTCTTTCTTTAGGTTGGGGAAGTTTTCTTTTAGGATTTTATTGAAGACATTTTCAAGACTTTTGAGCTGAAAATCTTCATTCTCCTTTGTTCTGATTATTCTTAGATATGGTCTTTCATTGTGTCCTGAATTTCTTGGATGCTTTGGGTTACACGTTTTAATGTTTTGAATTTTATTTGACAAATTGTGTCAATCTCTTCTGTAGTATCTTCTACACCTAAGATTCTCTCTTATAACTCTTGTATTCTGTTGGTGATACTTGCATCTGCAATTCCTGACTTCTTTCCTAGGTTTTCCATTTCCAGGTTTGCCTCCATTTGTGTTTTTCTTTATTGTTTCTCCTTCCACTTTAAGGTCTTGGATTGCTTTCAATTCCTTCACCTGTTTACCTGTTTTCCTGTATTTCAGTGAGTTATTGATATCCTCCTTAAAGAACTCTATTATTTGTATGAGATAGAATCTTAGGTCAGCTTCCTGATTTTCAGCTGTGTTCTTGTATTCAGGACTTACTGTGGTGGGAGAACTGAGTTCTGATGATGCCCACACATATTGGCTTCTGCTGCTTATGGTCTTGTGCTTGCCTTTTGCCATCTGTATATCCCTGGTGTTTGTTGGTCTGGAGTCTGCCTTCTGCATCTTTTGTCCCTGGGTTGATTCAGGTCTCCCATTAGGCCTACAGCCCTGGCTATAGGAGACCACCTTTGAGGCCTTCCAACTGGCGGCTCTTCACAGGTGCAGAGAAGCTGCTGATCTGTTGCCCTGGCTGCAGTAGATCTCCTGGGAGGCCTTCAGACTCGTGGGTCTTCTGTGAAGCAGTCCAGATGTTGTCCCACTGCTCTGAGTGCAGTTGATCCTCAACTACTCTGAGTGCAGTGGGTCCTCAACTGCTCTGAGTGCAGCAGGTTCTCTAGGATGGATCAAGAGATGATTTCTTCACTGGAGCAGACCAGGAAAGAGTCTGCTCCAGCAGAAAGAACTGGGCAGAGTGAAGATTTATTTATTTATTATATGTAAGTGCACTGTATCTGTTTTCAGACATGCCAGAAGAAGGCATTTGATCACATTACAGATGGTTGTAAGCCACCATGTGGTTGCTGGGATTTGAACTCAGGACCTCTGGAACAGCATTCAGTGCTCTTAACCATTGAGCCACCTCTACTTTACATTTTAAGTACACGTTCGTGTGTGTGTGTGTGTGTGTGTGTGTGTGTGTGTGTGTGTGTAATGTTTCTTACACCATGTATTTATAAGGAATATTTAACACAATACTTAGAGAAATAGCTTGTTATCATAAAAAGGAATTTCAATGTAAGAATCTAGGGGAAATAACATGTCTTACAGCCATGTCCAATCCCTCTATGGTGGGCAAAAGTAAAATTCACTGTCTGGCACCATGTAATCTATTGAGCATGGAGAAGTTCAAAGCATACTGTATGGGCGGGAAACAGGATAGTCTCACGTGGAACAGAGAGTGTGTTCTCATAAGGAGGATTGAACACATGTATGATGAATGTGTAGGGGAGCTACTCTCTTTCCATGAAGTTTTATACCAGAAATCTGGGGTTGAAGGTCAGGGTTTGTTCCTTTCTATATATGTATAAAGGTTAATCTCTACTTTGATACATTAAAGGGAGGATATTGGAATCAGTATAAAGACTGAGCAACTTTAAAAAAAATCTTTGAAAAGGTCTTTGAAAACAATATTATTCGATTATTATTCAGTTCTTTCCAAATCCTCCTCACTTTTCTTACTTGAATAACTTTCTGTCCTTAAAAAAATTCCTATCAAATTTGTGCTGTCCATGTTCCCTTGGATGAGTGAACAACCAGAAGACAATGGTAGACCTACCAGGTGTTACACCCTTAAAGTAAACCAACCTTCTGCCAGCAGCTTACAGCAGCCAATAGTTCCTCAGCATAATAGAGACTTTGTGCTCACGACTCTGTCCTTACTGGCATTTGGTTTGGCTTGAGTGGGTATGCTGTCACAACCAAAATAGAAACTCAAGGAACACTACCTGATTAATTCTATGAAGCCACAATAATACTTATACCTAAACCAAACAAAAACAAACAAGCAAAGAGAATTTCAGACAAATTTCTCTTAAGAACATTGATGTAAAATGGTATGCACTCACTAAAAAGTGGATATTAACCTAGAAAACTGGAATACCCAAAACATAATCCACACATCAAATGAGGTACAAGAAGAAAGGAGGAGTGGCCCCTGGTTCTGGAAAGACTCAGTGAAACAGTATTCAGCAAAACCAGAACGGGGAAGTGGGAGGGGGTGGGTGGGAGGACAGGGGAAGAGAAGGGGGCTTGCGGGACTTTCGGGGAGTGGGGGGGCTAGAAAAGGGGAAATCATTGGAAATGTAAATAAATTATATCAAATAATAAAAAAAAAAAAGAAAAAAAATTCTCAACAAAATTCTGGCCAAGCAAATCCAAGAATGCATCAAAACATTAATTCACAACAATCAAGTAGGTCTCATCCCAGGGATGCAGGGATGGTTCAATATACAGAAATCCATCAATGTAATACACTACATAAAAAAAAAAATCTCAAAGAAAAAGACCACATGGTCATTTCATTAGATGCTGAAAAAGCTTTTGACAAAATTTAGCATTCCTTTATGAGAAAAGTGTTGGAGAGATCAGGAATTCAAGGCCCATACCTAAATGTAGTGAAAGCAATATATTGTAAACCGGTAGCTAACATCAAGATAAATGGAGAGAAACTTGAACAATCCCACTAAAATCGCGGACCAGAAAGGGCTGCACACTCTCTCCCTATCTATTCAATATAGTACTTACGGTCCTAGGCAGAGCAACTAGACAGCAAAAAGACACCAAAGGTAAATGAATTAGAAAGGAAGAAGTTAAAATATCACTATTTGCAGATGATATGATAGTATACTTAAGCGACCCCAAGACTTCGACCAGAGAACTCATAAAGCTGAAAGACAACTTCAGCAAGGTGGCTAGATATAAAATTAACTCAACCCTTGAATTCCTGTCAAGTAATATACAGCAAACCGGTAGCCAACCTCAAACTAAATTGAGAGAAACTTGAAGCAATCCCACTAAAATCAGGGACTAGACAAGGCTGCCCCCTCTCTCCATATCTTTTCAATATAGTTCTTGAAGTCCTAGCTAGAGCAATTAGACAACAGAAGGAGGTCAAAGGGATACAAATTAGAAAGGAAGAAGTCAAACTATCACTATTTGCAGATGATATGATACTATACTTAAGTGACCCAAAACACTCTACCAGAGAACTCCTACAGCTGATAAACAACTTCAGAAAGTGGCTGGTTACAAAATCAACTCAAGCAAATCAGTAGCCTTCATATACTCAAAGGATAAGCAGACTGATAAAGAAATTAGGGAAATGACACCCTTCACAATAGCCACAAACAGCATAAAGTATCTTGGGGTGACTCTAACCAAACAAGTGAAAGACCTATATGACAAGAACTTCAGATCTCTGAAGAAGGAAATCGAAGAAGACCTCAGAAAATGGAAAAATCTTCCATGCTCGTGGGTTGGCAGGATTAATATAGTTAAAATGGCCATCTTGCCAAAAGCAATCTACAGATCCAATGCAATCCCCATCAAAATCAGTTCTCAAAATCAACTCAGTTCTTCATAGAGCTAGAAAGAGCAATTTTCAAATTCATCTGGAATAACAAAATGCCCAGAATAGCTAAAACTATTCTCAACAGTAAAAGAACTTCTTGGGGAATCAGTATCCCAGACCTCAAACATTACTACAGAGCAGTAGTGATTAAAAACTGCATGGTATTGGTACAATGTCAGTCAAGTGGATCAGTGGAATAGGATTGAAGACCCAGAAATGAACCCACACACCTATGGTCACTTGATCTTCAAGAAAGGAGCTGAAAGCATCCAGTGGAAAAAAGATAGCCTTTTCAACAAATGGTGCTGGTTCAACTGAAGGTCAGCATGCAGAAGAATGCAAATCGATCCATTCTTATATCCTTGTACTAAGCTCAACTCCAAGTGGATCAAGGACCTCAACATAAAATTTGACACACTGAAACTAATAAAAAAGAAACTGGGGAAGACCCTTGAGGACATGGGCACAGGGGGAAAGTTCCTGAACAGAACACCAATAGTTTAAGCTCTAAGATCAAGAATTGACAAATGGGACCTCATAAAACTACAAAGTTTCTGTAAGGCAAAGGACACTCTCAAAAGGACAAGATCTTCACCAACTCTAAATCAGACAGAGGGCTAATATCTAATATATGCAAAGAACTCAAGAAGGTAGAACCCAGAGAACCAAATAACCCTATTAAAAAGTGGGGCACAGAGCTAAACAAAGAATTTTCACATGAAGAACTTTGGATGGCTGAGAAGCACCTTAAGAAATGCTCAACATCATTAATCATTAGGGAAATGCAAATCAAAACAACCCTAAGATTTCACCTCACACCAGCCAGAATGGCTAAGGTCATAAACTCAGGAGGCAGCAGGTGTTGGCAAGGATGTGGAGAAAGAGGAACACTCCTCCACTGCTGGTGGGATTGCAAGATGGTACAACCACTTTGGAAATCAGTCTCGTGGCTCCTCAGAAAACTGAACATGACACTTCTGGAGGACCCTGCTATACCACTCCTCCTGGGCATATACCCAAAGTATTCCCCGGCATGCAATAAGGACACATGCTCCACTATGTTCATAGTAGCCCTATTTGTAGTAGCCAGAAGCTGGAAAAAACCCAAGTGTCCCTCAACAGAGGAATAGATACAAAAAATGTGGTATATTTACACAATGGAGTACTATTCCAGCATTAAAAACAACGAATTCATGAAATTCTTTGGGAAATGGATGGAGCTGGAGAACATCATACTAAGTGAGATAACCCAGTCTTAAAAGATCAGTCATGGTATGCACTCACTGATAAGTGGATATTAGCCTAGAAACTTTGAATATCCAAGACATAATACACATATTAAATGATGTCCAAGGAGAACGGAGGAGTAGTCCCTGGTTCTGGAAAGACTCAGTGCAGCAGTATAGGGGAATACCACAACAGGGAAGTGGGAAGGGGTAGAAGGGGGAGCAGGGGGAGGGAAGAGGGCTTATGGGACTTTTGGGGAGTGGGGAGCCAGAAAAGGGGAAATCATTTGAAATGTAAATAAAGAATATATCCAATAAAAAATAAAAGAAAATAATAAAAAAAGAAAAAAAATTAACTCAACCAAATCAGTAGTTTTCCTATACTCAAATGATAAACAAGCTGAGAAAGAAATTAGGGAAATGAAACCCTTCACAATAGTCACAAATAATATTACGTACCTTGCTGTTACTCTAACCAAGCAAGTGAAAGATCTGTATGACAACAACTTCAAGACTCTGAAGAAAGAAATTATAGAAGCTCTCAGAAGATGGAAAGATCTCCCATGATCATGGATTGGAAGGATTAATATAGTAAAAATGGCCATCTTGCCAAAAGCAATCTACAGATTCAATGCAATCCCCATCAAAATTCTGAATCAATTCTACATAGAGCTAGAAAGAGCAATCTGCAATTTCATTTGGAACAACAAAAAACCCAGAATAGGAAAACTATTCTCCAAAACAAAAGATCTCCTGGGGGAATCACCATCCCTGACCTTAGAGCAATAGTGACAAAAACTGTATGGTATTGGTACAGAGACAGACAGGAAGATCAATGCAATAGAATATGAACCCACACACCCATGGTGACTTGATATTTGATATAGGAGCTAAAAACTTCCAGTGGTTAAAAAAAAGCAGCATTTTTAACAAATAGTGCAGGATCAACTTGAGGTCAGCATGCAGAAAAATCCAAATCGCCTCTCTGGAGGGGACCAACTAGGAGCACACAGAGCACAAGATCAGTGGAACAGCTGGGTCAGAAATCTTCCCTCCACCATTTGTACCAGGGAGCCAGGAAACTCCACAGCCTTCTGTGCATAGCCTACAAGGAGAGAGTGATCTCCCAGCAGTGCTTTCACTTTTGACCTCAGAGGAATAAGGACACAGACCTACAGGCCTACAGGTCCACAGGAGGAACAAACTCCAGCCAGAGAAAACAATACCAACTAGCACCAGAGATAACCAGATTGGCAAAAGGCAAGCACAAGAACCCTACTAACAGAAACCAAGGACACATGGCAACATCAGAACCCAGTTCTCCTACTACAGCAAGTCACAGATACCCCAACACACCGGAAAAGCAAGAGTTGGATTTAAAATCGTACCTCATGATGCTCATAGAGGGCTTGAAGAAAAACTTAAAGACTCCCTTAAAGAAATACAGAACAGTGGTCAATGGGTAAAAAAGTCCTTAAAGAGGAACCACAAAAATCACTTAAAGAATTACAGAAAAACACAAACAAACAAGAGAAGGAACTGAACAAAACCATCGAGGATCTAAAAATGGAAGTAGAAACAATAAAGAAATCACAAAGTGAGACATCTCTACAGATAGAAAACCTTGGAAATAAGAGAAAGAGATGCCCATGAACATACAAGAAGCCTTCAGAACTCCAAACAGACTGGGCCAGAACATAAACTTCTCCTGGCACATAATAATCAAAACACCAAGTTCACTAAACAAAGAAAGAATATTAAAAGCAGTAAAGGAAAATGGGCAAGTAACTTATAAAGGCAGACCTATGAGATGATGAAAGCTAGAAGATCCTAGGCAGACCTCATACAGACCCTAAGAGAACACAAATGCCAGCCCAGGCTACCAAACCCAGAAAAACTCTCAATCATCATAGATGGAGAAACCAAGATATTCCATGATAAAACAAAATTTACACAATATCTGTCCACAAATCCAGCCCTACCAAAGGATAATTGATGGAAAATTCCAACACAAGGAGGGAAACTACACCCTAGAAAAAGCAAGAAAGTAATCTTCCAACAAACCCAAAAGAAGATACCCACACAAACATAAAAATAGCATAAAAAATAACAGGAAGCAACAATCATTATTTCCTTATATCTATTAACAACAATGGACTCAACTCCCTAATAAAAAGACATAGACTAATGAAATATTTCTCATGTAAATCTTCAATTTTATCAGAAAATGTTTGTAATTCCCCTTTTAATTAATTTAGTTATGCTTCCTTTATGTCTACCATTTTGTTTGCATTATTTTTCATGATAATCTTCAATTTTAATGTCTTTCTATATATTTCCTCTATTTTATCAGAAATGTTTCAATGAAAATCTTTGATTTGATCACAAATGTTTCTAATTCCACCTTCAATTAATTTAGAAAGTTTTTATATCTACCATTTTGTATGTAAAATTTTCCATGAAATAGTCAATTTTAACATGTTTGTCTATATATTTCTTGAATTTTGGGAGAAATATTTTCCATCTAAATCTTCAATTTTATTTGAAAATGTTTATAATTTCACCTTCAATCAACTTAGAATTATCTTTACGCCTATCATTTTATCTGTATAATTTCTATGAAAATCTTTAATTTTAACATGTTTTTCTATTTATTTCTTCAATTTTATCAGAAATATTTTCCATGTAAATCTCCAAGTTTATCAGAAAATACTTATAATTCCACATTCAATCAACTTAGGAATACTTTTATACCTACCATTATTATATCTATATAAAGTTTTCCATGATAATCTTCAATTCTAACATGCTTTTCTACATTTTTCTACAATTTCATCAGAAATATTTTCTATGTAAATTTTCAATTCTATCATAAAATGTTTCTATTCCATCAATTAATTTGGAAATGTTTTACATGTCTAACACTTTACTCTTTCATTTTCCATGAAAATTGTCAATTTTAATGTGTTTATCTGAAATATTTTCCATGTAAGTCTTTAATTTTATCACAAAGTGTTTTTACTTCCCTTTTCAATAAAAAAAAGAAAAATGCAAATCGACCCATTCTTATCCCCTTGTACAAAGCTCAAGTCCAAGTAGATCAAGGACCTCCATATAAAACCAGATACACTGAAGCTTATAGAGGAGAAAGTGGGGAAGAACCTTGAACACATAGGCACAGGGGAAATTTTCCTAAATAGGACACCAATGGCTTATGCTCTAAGAATATGAATCAACAAGTGGAACCTCATAAAACTGAAAAGCTTCTATAAGGCAAAGGTCAGTAGGACAAAATGACAAGGAAGTGATTAGGAAAAGATCTTTACCAATCCTACATCTGATAGAGGACTAATATACAATATATACAAAAAACTCAAGAAGTTAGACTCCAGAGGGTCAAATAACCCTGTTAAAAAGTGGAGTACAGAGTTAAACAGGAAATTTTCAACTGAGGAAACTCAAATCGCTCTGAAGCACCTAAAGAAATTTTCAGCATACTTAGTTATCAGGGAAATGCAAATCAATACAATCCTGAGATTCCACCTGACACCAGTCAGAATGGCTAAGATGAAAAACTCAGGAAACAGCAGATGTTGAAGAGGATGTGGTAAAAGAGAAACAGTTCTCCATTGCTGGTGAGATTGCAAGCTGGTAAAACCACTCTGGAAATCAGTTTGGCATTTCCTCAGAAAATTGGACATAGTACTACCTGAGGACCCAGCTATACCACTCCTGGGCTTATACCCAGAAGATGCTCCAACATGTAATAAGGACACATGCTCCACTATGTTCATAGCAGTCCTATTTATAATAGCCAGAAGCTGGAAAGAACCCAGATGTGCCTCAACAGAAGAATGCATACAGAAATTATGGTATATATACACAATGGAGTACTGTTCAGCTATTTAAAAAATTAATTCATGAAATTCTTAGGCAAATGGATGGAACTAGAAAGTGTCATCCTAAGTGAGTAACCCAATCACAAAAGAATACATATGATATGCACTCACTGGTAAGTGGATATTAGCCCAAAACCTTCAAATAAACAAGTTACAATTCACAGACCACAGGAAGCTCAAGAAGAAGGAAGATCAAAGTGGGGGTGCTTTGGTTCCTCGGAGTAAGGGAGCAAAATATTCACTGGAACAACTATGAAGAAAAAGTGTGGAGCAGAAAGTGAAGGAAAGGCCACCCAGAGACTGTCCTACCTATAGATTCATCCTATAAAGTCACCAAACCAGAAAGCTACTATAGATTACAAGAAGTATCGAAAGGAACCTGTTATGGTTGTCTTTTGGAGGGGCCCTGCCAGAGCCTTACAGATATAGAGGCGGATACTAGCAACCAACCATTGAACACACAATGGAGGAGTTGGAGGGCAGACTGGAAGATTTGGGGGGGGGGGTTGCACCCCCATTGGAAGAACTACTGTGTGCTACAAAGGGCAGAGCTGGAGAAGTGACCCAAGCCCTTGGAGGAGCCCAGAAGATCATGAATTGGATCCCAGATATTGAACCACTGGAGTTTGAGTTTTGCTTTTGATTGTGATGTGCCCTGATATTTTTCCCTCTTGAAGGAAGAAAGTATTTTAGTGGAGCCCACAGTTAAGAGACTTTGAATTTTTAAAAGACTTTGAATTTTAAAAGATATTGGGCATTTTTAAGGGATTGAACTTTTAATATGTAAAGACTATGGGACTTTTGAAGTTATTTAGATCTTGGGGATGAATAAGAAAGTATAGGTTGAGGCTTAATAGTAATGTGTTTATGTGTCAAGTTGACAAGGGGTCAATTGTACTGGATGGTTTTATGTGTCAACTTGACACAGGCTGGAGTTATAATAGAGAATGAAGCTTTAGTTGGGGAAGTGTCTCCATGAGATCCATCTGTGGGGCATTTTCTCAATTAGTGATCAAGTGGGGAGGGTCCCTTGTGGCTGGCACCACCTCTGGGCTGGTATTCTTGGGTTCTAGAAGAGAGCAGGCTGACCAAGCCATGGGAAGCAAGCCAGTAAGAAACATCCATCCATGGCCTTTGCATCAGCTCCTGCTTCCTGACCTGCTTGAGTTCCAGTCCTGACTTGCTTTAGTGATGAAGAGCAGCATGGAAGTGTAAGCTAAATAAACCCTTTCCTCCCCAACTTGCTTCTTGGTCATGATGTTTGTACAGGAATAGAAACCCTGACTAAGACAACAAGTAAAATAAATTCTTCTCTAAGTGTCAACATAAAAAAATCTTTGAAAAATCTATCCTCTATCTACCTATCTACCTATCTACCTATCTACCTACCTATCTATCTATCTATCTATCTATCTATCTATCTATCTATCTATCTATCTATCTCTATCTTTATTTATCTTTGTGTGTACAGGTTTGTGTGTCTGCTCTTGTGTACAAAATTTATGTGTGTATTTATGTGGAGGTTAACAAGATGAGTTTTTATTTTACAAGCTCTAAAGTATTATAATTTCAATGGACAGTAAATATGAAAGTTGTTGAATGGTGTGGATGCATTTTTATTGATATATTAAAATCTAAAATTTGAAAATGTACAACTTGTGACAATTATAACTGGGACCATACCAAGGACTCAAGAGCCACACAGCTTCCAATATAACACAAAAATCACTAGAAAGATATATTTGTTAAAAAGAATATCTGGGCATCATATCAGGCACCAACTGTTTTTTTTAAATAGGTAATTTTCAGTATTGGTAGGAAAGAAATACACTGTGAAAGAATTTTATTAGTGTTCATCAGTAGAAATGGACAGAGTGTAGGGTAAAATAATGCCAGGATTGCGATCATTGCCCCCAAACTTAGCATTCTTTCATGTGTATAAAATTTATCATAAAGAGTGGCAAAGTTGTTCAACAAATCAAAGAACACAAAGCTGTTTACAAGCAACAGGATTGTGTGAAGAGCTTTGTGTTCAGGAGACTTGGAGGAGAGGCTTGAGTTGCCGAGATGCTGGGCTCTCTTGCGGTACTTGTAGAGGAGGGTCACCATGTAGAGGTTGGTCCATACCATGATGGCCAGAAAGAGCAGGTCACTTGTTATGAAAATACTCAGAAATAATCTTGGGTTTGGGTACTTGGGTGGAAGACTTACACAGTAAACATGAGAATAACCATAATCAATATCAGTGTAATTAGTTTTGCTATCATGGTCTTAATGAGGTGTGTGTATATGACTATGTTGACAAGCCAGGAAAACAGGAAGGAGCAAAAAGTCCACTTACAGAGTCTAGGATTAAGCCATGCCCACTTAGAATTACTGGGAGTGATGGTCATGGCTTGTAATGTGCTTAGGATAGAAGTGGTAGAGATGGACATAGACCTGGTGACTCTGTAGACATACTCAACTGCCTTACAGCTAGAATCATCCAGAAAATTGGGCACTCCAAAGGATGATGTGATATATGGTATAATAGAGAATATGATTGTCAATATATTAACTATCATCAGGTACATGAAAATGGGATCAATGGGTCTGTTAAAGCAAGCTTTGACCAAGAATTTGTACACATACAGCATGAAGAGCAATGAGTTCCCTATGACACCTACACAGAACTCAGATAAGAAGAAAACCCCTAAGAGGATGTTGCTTGGAAACAACATCCCAGTCAGGCCTTCAGAGAAAATGAATCAGATTGATGTATAAAGCTAGTTACATACTGAGGTTTGTGGGAAAATATACTAACAGACACATCAGGAGGAGAGAAGTTTAGAAAAATGTCCAACTCCCTAGTATTTCAGGTCCAGATGCTATACTTCTGGGAACTGCCTTTCAGGGAGTCTCAAGAGCCTCAAAAGATAGAAAGTATTGAAGCAGGTGGGCTCAAAGCAAAAATCTTCTGAGTGCTATTATATTAAGAAGCAGCATGCTAATGACCTGGAAGGCAAACTTGCATGTTTTAAAGAGCTTTTATTCACTAGTCACAGCATATAATTTTTTAAAGAATTATTTTTGTCTTTTATGTATACGAGTGCACTGTAGCTATCTTCAGACACACCAGAATAGGGCATCAGTTCCCATTACAGATGGTTGTGAGCCACCAAGTGGTTACTGGGGATTGAACTCAGGACCTCTGAAAGAACATCTAGTGCTCTTAATTGCTGAGCCATCTCTCTAGCCCACACTATATATTTTTAAAGTCCCATTTGAAAGTTCTAATCTTTCCCAAGTAGACAGTAACATACATATCTGAACACTTTTAGAGAGTCATACTCTTAAACACTTCCAAGGTATTTATTTTTGATTTCACAATAGGGATGAGAGATGGTTCTGTGGTTAAGAGCACCAGCTGCTCTTCCAGAGAACCCAGAGCAGAGTCCAGCACTCACGTGGAAGCTAACAACTGTGAGCACATTTCCAGGGGATCTGGAGCCTTCCTCCTGCCTCTGTGGCACCAACGTGCACACACTGCACAAACATATTTCAATGTTAAAAACAATTCTCAATGAAAGATTTTTTTCACTTGGGATTTGTTTCTGAGCCCAACCTTTGGGTTATTCTGGGGTCCCAATCCCTGTGTAGAGCTTCTATTATTAAGAACACAGAGACAAGTTGCTACTATGAAAGGCCCAGTGTTGAGCACATTCTTGGAGAAATTTTTTTCTATCACTCTTTTATTATTTGTAGGGAAATTAACAGAATTGCAGATCATTGTGTTATGTGGAATAAAGCAGTCTCACACAGATAAGCATGACACATATGTGGAATCTGGAGGAGAAATTCACAAACCCAATGGGGAGACTTAGCCATGTGTGAGAAATGGAAGTGGTAGAGTGATACAGCAGGGAATTATGGGCAAATGTCATAAAAGTCATGCTTGTGCATGTAATCACATTCATAATACAATGTACAGATAGGATGTGTACCTGTCAATAGACCTCATAAAGATTCAATGAATCAACAACAACAACAACAACAACAATAACAACAACAACAGCAAACCCGAAATTGGACTAAATACACTAAATGTATACTGTTTTCTTTTATTATTTTAAATATGTCATAAATCATGACCAAAACATTGCATTTCAGTTACCTAATAGTATGTCCATAATTTAACAAAAACACAAACATATCAGAGGTAATTGATGGGTAAAGTGTAAACACTAATGAGCTTGTAGCTCCAGTGTTCAAAGGAACATTACAGATGTACTTTACTACACTGCATATGCCAAACGAGATTTAACTCTAATGAAAGTGGAGGTAGTTTAGGTGGAAACACAAGGACAAAGGACATGGGGAGATGTCTTCAACAGACGCAAATATAAATAAATAAGTAAATAAATGTAGCAAAACAGTGAAAATATTATGAACTAAAGACAAGGATTGGTAAGAAACACAAGAAAGGTACAATTTAGTTACTTAGAAAGAAAAATAGAAAAAAAGTAATCTGAAGAAAAAATTCCAAAATCTAAGACAGGACAGACTGGGGAAGAGAATCAGTGTGAAACTTTCTCTGGCTCTGAGTTCTGAGCACTGGGAGCCCTTCAGGGCAGTGTGAATCCCACTGATAGGATGTGTCTCAGAAAGCCTGGCTAGAAGGAGACACAGCTAAATCAAGGACAGGATGACAGGACTCTTCCTCCCAGTGGACCTGGACCATCTTGTCACCCATGGGGGTCAATGAACTTGTTTACTGCACATTACTTAGATCTACCCAGAGGAAAACATCTCTCTCCCAGATAACTTTAACATGTAAGAGTGTAAAATCTATTTCTGAAGCTGTGTGTTTTCCCAAGATGAACCATATCAAAAAGTAAACTGGAGGAGTGAGGAAGTCATTAAAAGTTTTAAGACAGTGGTGAGACTTATCACAGCTGTTAAAAACAAAAGCTGACCTCCAAGCAAGGCCACAAGGAATGCTCTAACTGTTCAGCTGGAGACCACTGTGCCTTCCTCTCTAAAGGTTTTAAGGTTCCATAGAGGATACAATACTGTGCTTGGAGTTTTATTTTGGTCATATAGTACATGGATTAGTCATGGCTGTATTACATCTGTGCTCAAAAAAATAGAGTTTGACTCTAAGATTGTTCAGTTTTGTGAAACACACACTAATCACTAGCCAGCCAATGCTGCAGTGAGATGGGGATGAGAAGGGAATTAGAGAAGGCAGTAGGAAGTATACAAACACAATGATGATATATATGACAGAAAGTCAGGAAAAAAAACACTCTTCCAAGTATTTATGCTTATACCCACAGGCAAGTCTCAGTCCAGCCCAGATCACAGAAATTTATCAGAGGTCCATGTTTAATACAGAGATTCACAAGTGTTCAAAGTGCTTAGAATAACTGACCATTAAGTCTGGATCCTAAACATAACATCTATTATATCTTCTTCAAGACCCAGAAACACTGGGAGGAGGGGGCAAAGATTGTAAGGTCCAAAAGAACAATGTCATAAAATTCTGTCTCCTGGTTATGACATGGCTGTGACAACCATGAACCATAGTGGTGTTCAACTACTCAAGACCTGAATACAAAAAAAAAAAAAAAAAAAAAAAAAGACAGCAAAAGAGAAGGAGTGGCTGGGTGTAGTGGGTCGCTTTATTCCCAGTATTTGAGAGGCAGAGGCAGAGGCAGGGGCAGAGACAGAGACAGGGACAGGGGCAGGCAGGGGCAGGGGTGGGACAGGGACAGAAGCAGAGAGCTCTCTAAGTTCAAAGTCATACTGTTCTATAACAGCAAGTTGAAGGCCAGCCAATGCTGCAGTGAGACTCTGATTCAGGGGGAAAAAGGGGGGAATAAAAATGGGGTCAATGGGGATGAGAAGGGAATTAGAGAAGGCAGTAGGAAGTATACAAACACAATGATGATATATATGACAGAAATTCAGGAAAAAAAAAAAACAAAATTACAGCTGGGTGGTGGTGACTCACACCTTTAATCCCAAGCCTTTTTTTTTTTTGAGTCATATTTTCTCTGTGGAGTCCTGGATGTCAAGCCTTGACCTCACTCTATACCAGGATGGACTCCAACTCACTTCCTGCCTCTCTGCCTCTTCCTCCTAAGTGCTGGAGTTCAAGTTGTATGCCATCACACCTGGCTGCATCATTAAATTATTAATTTATTATTTCTCAAAATAGGTTTTGAACAAAGAAAAGACACATTCTCAAACAATGTCAGAAAAGGTCCACTCCGGCAGATATGGTGGAGACCACTCTGTTCTCACACCCATTTTTCCTTGAGTAATCACCTTGGTGAGCTTTGAGCACCTCGCACAGGTGCCTTCTCCAAGTAACCACACCTTATCAGGGACAGTCTTTTGCTTTTATGGCAAGGACAGCTTTGATTCTCAGCAGGATCCCAAACTCTATCCTGGTTTATATAGATCTCTGCTGACGTTCAGGGATCACAGAAATGCTTTTCTGGGTTAGGGAGTGGGTATAGGACACTGGGGACTAGGTGAGGATGTCTTGAACCTGGTGCACCACAGCTCCATACAATCCTCCACTCCTTTGACTGTGGTTCCATTTTTACCTCTTCCCCTTGGGTTTCCAGGTGCTCCCTGCTGCACACCAAGTGGGGAAAGATGGAGAGGAGCCGAGTTCTGGGGTCCGAGTCTTTTTTACACATCAGGAAGGAAAGGGTGAAAGTCTGTAATAAATGTTGGGGTCAGGTTAGGGGATGGAAAGTGGAGGCAATGTGTGTGGGGTTGGGGATGTCCATGTTACAGCTTTCAGAAAACAGCTCTCTTAGAACATAGTCAGCAAAACAGCTTGCGCTCTTTATTAGGGGTGAACAAGGACTTTATAATCCTTGGAAAGTGGGAAGGGGTCCTTTTTAGGGTGGAGTTTCATTGGCTGAGATTGCAGGTTCTGTGGATTCCTCATTTTCATGGAGAGGCTTTCCAGGAGGTTGAACTTGTAATTTTGCCAAGGATTATATGACATTCCTTAGGAAGAGTGTAGGGGTTGGGATTCCCTGTAAGGTAGAGAAGAGGAAGCCCTGCAGGGAAAGGGAGTCCTCCGCTTTGTGCTGAGCTCAGGGGAGCTATCTGGACAGGTTAGCTTCAACCTTAACTAGCAACACTCGATCTGTTGCAAATGCAGCCCTTAAAGCTGCACATGAAGGTCATATGAACCCACGTCTCTACCTCATCTATCCTGCCTCTCCCCAGGCCACTGGGAGAGCCTTCACCACCAGCAACTCCACCTTGTTCCCGGTGACATTAGCACTCTTTGCAATTCCTTCCAAAGAGAATGTTCGTGTTCATCCATTTACCTGCATCTTTAAAAAAATTCACTCATCAGTGTGTGAAGAACTAATTAGATTCTATTTCCTAGCTTTTGTGAATAGAGTGTATTGTTAAAATTGCATTAATTTCCCTCCAATCTTGAATCTTTCTCAGTTGTATAAAACCAGTAACTAGTGACAAAGTTATTCACTTGTTAAAAGAATCCAGCAACAGCCTGCTGGGTGTGGCTTATGTCCAGTAGACAGCTGGAGGAGAGGCCTGAGAGAGACTTCTCATCAGTATTTTAAGAGATAATCCTCATGGTGGGACAAGTGGCTCAGCAGTTAAAAGCACTTGTTGCTTGTGCATTGGATATGATTCACTACTTAGCACTCACAATATCTTGTTCACAATCATCTGTAATTCAAGTTACAGGAGGACCTTGTGCCCTCTTCTGGCTTCTGTAGGTACAGCACACAAGTGGTAAAGGTAAACTGCTAATACAAGTAATGTCTAAAAATGGATATGCTTCCATTTTTAGACAAAACCAATCTTCCTGGTTTCACAATAAGCATGAGAACGTCCATGACCAGCACCAGTGGAGTTGTTTTTGGGTCTGTGTGTTTATGTGCACATTCATGCATGGGCATGGGGGAGCCAGAAATCAATTCTTGGAATCTTTCCTCAAAACCCTGATTTTTAAAAACCTAACATTTGGCCTTCCGGTTTCTGTCTCTGGCTCGGGACCATCCTCTGCCACAGTGCACCATATCCAAGTAGTGAAGGGAGGTACCTGATCACCCAGGAGTGTGGAGAGACCAGATAGCACAGGCAGAACATCCCCTGCTGCTCAGAGTAAACAGCTGGAAACCCTGAGGTCACAAGAACCTAGGAGCAGTCTGGAACAGGAGTCTTCTGATTTCCCTCCACAACCAGAACTGATCAAGGGCCACAGAGCTACATACAAAAATACCACCACAAGAGAGCTGTTCTTCCAGGAGTACCTACATACCTGTGCACACAGAGAACAGGTCTCCCAGGAGCACAGAAAAAGAAGCTTTCAGAGCAGATAAGCCGCAGTAAGAGACAGCAACACCAGCTAACACCAGAGATAACCAGATGGCAAAACACAAATGCAAGTATATTACCAACAGAAACCAAGGCAGCATGGTACCATGTGAACCAAGTTCTCCAAAAACAGCAAGTTCTGGATACCCTAAAACACCAGAAAAGCAAGATCTGGATTTAAAATCACACCTCATGATGCTGATAGAGAACTTCAAGAAAGACATAAATAACTCCCTTAAAGAAATACAGGAGAGGGCTGGAGAGGTGGCTCAGTGGTTAAGAGCATGCACTGCTCTTCTGAAGGTCCTGAGTTCAAATCCCAGCAGCCATAGACTTCCCACCAGAGACAATGAAAGCTAGAAGATCCTTGGCAGATCTCATACAGACCCTAAGAGCCAACCCAGACTACTATACCCAGCAAAACTCTCAATCACCATAGATGGAGAAACCAAGATATTCCAAGATAAAACCAAATTTACACAATATCTTTCCAGAAATCCAGCCCTACAAACACTAATAAATGGAAAACTCCAATACAAGGAGGGAAACTACACCCTAAAAAAAAGCAAGAAAGTAATCTTCTTTCAACTAACCCAAAAGAAGAAAATCATACAAACATAAAAATAATATCAAAAATAACAAGAAACAACTATCACTATTCCTTAGTATCTTTTAACATCAATAGACTCAATTCCACAATAAAAAGATATAAACTAACAGACAGGATACATGAAGAGGACCCAACATTTTGCTGCATACAGGAATGGTGCATGTCACCTCAGTGACAAAGACACTCACTACCTCAAAGTACAAGGCTAGAAAACAATTTTCCAAGCAAATGGTCCCAGAAAACAAGCTGTAGTAGCCATTCAAGTATTGTATAGAATGGACTTTCAACTAAAAGTCACCAAAAAAAGGAAGGACACTTCATACACATCAAAGAAAAAAATCTATCAAGAACAAGTCTCAATTCTGAACATCTATGCTCCAAATGCAAGGGCACCCACATTTATAAAAGAAATGTTACCAAAGCTCAAAGCACACATTGCACCTCTCCCAATAATTGTGGGTGATTTCAACACACAGCTCTCATCAATGGACAGATTAGGGAAACATAAACTAAAGAGAGACACAGTGAAACTGCTAAAAAGTAAAGTAGTAAAAGTAGTTATGGACCAAATGGATTTAACGGATATGTATAGAACATTTCATTCTAAATCAAAAGAATATAACTTTTTCTCAGCACCTCATGGTACCTTCTCCAAAATTGACCATATAATTGGTAACAAAACAGGCCTAAACAGATAAAAGAAGATTGAAATAATCCCATGCCCCTTATCAGATCACTACAGATTAAGGGTGGTCTTCAATAGCAAAAAAATTAATAATAATAATAATAATAATAATAATAATAATAATAAAAACAGAGAGTCCACGAACACATAGAAGCTGAACAATACTTTACTCAATTATACCTTGGTCAAGGAAGAAATAAGGAAAAAAATCAAAAACTTTATAGAATTTAATGAAAATTAAGGCACAACATACCCAAAATTATGGGACACAATGAAAGCTAAGAGGAAAACTCATAGCTCCGAGAGCCTCCAAAAAGAAACTAGAGAGAGCATACACAAGCATCCCAACAGCACACATGAAATCTCTATCACAGAAAGAAGCTAATACACCCAAGAAGAGTAGGAGACAGGAAATCATCAAACGCAGGGCTGAAATCAACCAAGTAGAAACAAAAAGAACTAGACAAAGAATCAACAAATCCAGCAGCTGGTTCTTTGAGAGAATCAACAAGATAGATGAACCCTTAGCCAGACTAACCAGAGAGCACAGAGACAGTATACAAATTTACAAAATTAGAAATGAAAAGAGAGACAAAACAACTGAAACTGAGGAATTTAAAAAAAAATCATCAGAACCTACCACAAAAGCCTATACTCAATCCAACTGGAAAATCTGGATGAAATGGACAATTTTCTAGACAGATACCAAATACCAAAGTTAAATCAAGATCAGATACACCATCTAAATAGTCTCATTAACCCTAAAGAAATAGGAACAGTCATTGAAAGTCTCTCAACAAAAAAGAGCACAGGACCAGAATGTTTTAGTGCAGAATTCTATCAGACCTTCAAAGAAGACCTAACACCAATATTCTTCAAACTATTCCACAAATAGAAACAGAAGGAACACTACCCATCTCATCTCTACCCATCTATCACAATTCCACTTATACCAAAACCACACAAAGATCCAACACAGAAAGAGAACTTCAGACCAATTGCCCTTATGAATATTGATGTAAAAATCAAGAACACATCAAAATGATCATTCACCACAATCAAGTAGGCTTTATCCCAGGGATGCAGAGATGGTTCAATACAAGGAAATCCATCAATGTAATTCACTATGTAAACAAACTCAACAACAACAACAACAAAACCACATGGTCATTTCATTAGATGGCTGAAAAGCATTTGACAAAATTCAGCATCGTTTCATGTTAAAACTCTTGGAAAGATCAGGAATTCAAGGCCCATATCTAAACATAGTAAAAGCAATATACAGTAAGCCAGTAGCCAACATCAAACTAAATGAAGAGAAACTTGAAGCAATCCCACTGAAATTAGGTACTAGACAAGGCTGTCCTCTCTCTTAATATCTTTTCAATATAGTACTTGAAATTCGAGCCAGAGCAATTAGATAACAAAAGGTGGTCAAATGATACAAATTGGAAAGGAAGGAGTCAAAATATCACTACTTGCAGATTATATGATAGTATACTTAAGCAACCCAAAAATTCCACCAGAGAAATCCTACAGCTGATAAACAACTTCAGCAAAGTGTCCAGATATAAAATTAACTTAAACAAATCAGTAGCCTTCTTATATTCAAAGGATAAACAAGCGGAGAAAGAAATGAGGGAAATGACAACCTTCACAATAATCACAAACAATATAAAATATCTTCCTGTTACTCTAACCAAACAAGTGAAAGATCTGTATGATAAGAACTTAAAGTCTCTGAAGGAAGGAATCAAAGGAGACCTCAGAAGATGGAAAGAACTCCCATGCTCATGGATTGGCAGGATTAATATAGTAAAAATGGCCATCTTGCCAAAAGCAATCTACAGATTCAATGCAATCCCCAGCAAAATTCCAACTCAATTATGCATAGAGTTAGAAAAAGCAATTCTCATATTCCTTGGGATTAACAAAAAGCACATGAGAGCAAAAACTATTCTCAACAATAAAAGAACTTCTGGGGGAATCAGTATCCCAGACCTCAAGCAGTACTAAGAGCAATAGTGTTAAAAACTGCATGGTATTGGTACAGTGACTGGAAGGTAGGTCAATGGAATAGAACTGAAGACCCAGAAATGAACCCACACACCTATGGACATTTGATCTTTGACAAAGGAACTAAAAGCTTCGAGTAAAAAAGATAACCTTTCAACAAATGGTGCTGGTTCAACCAGTGGTCAGCACGTAAAAGAATGCAAATCAATCCAGTCTTATCTCCTTGTATAAAACTCAAGTACAAGTGGATCAAGGATCTCCACATAAAACCAGACACACTGAAAATAATAGAAAAGAAACTGGGGAAGAGCCTTGAACACATAGGCACAGAGGAAATTTTCCTAAACAGAACACCAATAGCTTATGCTCTAAGATCAAGATTAACAAATGGGACCTCATAAAATTACAAAATTTCTTTTTTTTTAATTTATTTTTTTCAAAATTTCTATAAGGCAAAGGACATTGTAAATATGACAAAACAGCAAACAAGAAACTGGAAAAGACATTTACCAACCCTACATCTGACAGAGGGCTAATATTCAATATATACAAGGAACTCAAGAAATTAGACTCCAGAGAACCAAATAACCATATTAGAAATGGGGTACAGAGCTAAACAAAGAATTTTCAACTGAGGATTATCAAATGGCTGAAAATCACCTAAAGAAAAGTTCAACATCCTTAGTCATCATGGAAATGCAAATAAAACAACCCTGAGATTACACCTCACACCAGTCAGAATCCATAAGATCAAAAACTCAGGAAACAGCAGGTGCTGGCGAGGATGTGGAGAAAAAGGAACACTCCTCCACTCCTGGTGGGATTGCAAGCTGGTACAACCACACTGGAAATCAGTTTGGTGGTTTCTTCAAAAGTAGGTCATCATACTACTGGAGGACCCTGCTATACAACTCCTGGGCATGTACCTAGAGGATTCTCCAGCCTGTAATAAGGACACATGCTCCACTATGTTCATAGCAACCTTATTTATAATAGCCAGAAGCTAGAAACAGCCCAGATGTCCCTCAACAGAGGAGTGGATACAGAAAATGTGGTATATTTACACAACGTAATACTACTCCGCTATTAAAAACAATTAATTTATGAAATTCTTAGGCAAATGTGTGCAACTGGAAAATATCATTCTGAGTGAGGTAACCCAATCACAAAAGAACACACATGGTATGCACTCACTGATAAGTGGATATTAACCCAGAATCTTGGAATATCCAAGACACAACTCACAGACAAAATGAATCTCAAAAATATGGAAGAACAAAGTATGGATACTCTGGTCCTTCTTAGAAGGGGAAACAAAATACCTACAGGAGGAGATACAGTGTGAAGCAGAGTCTGAGGGAAAGACCATCCAGAGACTGCCCCACCTAGAGATCCACCCCATATACAGTTACAAATCCCAGACACTATTGTGGATGCCAACAAGTACTTGCTGACCAGAGCCTGATATAGCTGTCACCTGGGAGGCTCTGCTAGTGCATGACAAATACAGAGGAGGACACTCTCATCCAGCCATTGACCTGAGCACAGGGTCCCCAATGGAAGAGCTAGAGAAAGGACCCAAGGAGCTGAATGGGTTTGCAGCACCATAGGAGGAATAATAATGTGTGCTACCCAGTACTCCCAGAGCTCCCAGGAACTAAACCATCAACCAAAGGGTACACATGGAGGGACCCGTGGCTTCATAGGCATCAGAGGATGACCTTGTTGGGCATCAAAGGGAGGAGAGGCCCTTGGTCCTGAGAAGGCTGGATGCAGCAGTGTAGGGTAATACCAGGACAGGGAAGCAGGCTAGGTTAATTGGTGAAGAGGGGGAGGGGGGATTGCTTAGAGGATTCTCTGGGAAGAACCAGGAAATGGGACAAATTTTGACATGTAAATAAAGAATATATCTAATAAAAATATAAAAATAATCGAAAACTAAAAATAAACAAATTTAAAAGGGAGAGTAAAAATAATAATATTTATACATATTTTTTATTTATTCCATTTGTCATCTCAAATGATATCTCATTTCCAGGTTACCCCTCACAAACTTCCCATCCCACAACCTCCCTCCGCTTCTTCAGTTTTGCTTCTATGAGGCTGCTCCCCTACGCACTCTCCCTCTCCAGCCATACACTGCCAGCATCCCCTAAACTGGAGCATCAAACCTCCACAGAACCAAGGCTGCTCCTCACATTGATGTCAGACAAGAACTTTCTCTGCTACCTATGTCTCTGGAACCATGGATCCCTCCCTGTACACTCCTTGGTTGGTGGTCTAATCCCTGGGAGCACAGGGTGGTCCGGCCAGCTGATATTGTTCTTTCTATGGGATTGCAATCCCCCCTCAGCTCCTCTGGTCCTTCTGCTAGCTCCCCCACCAGGGTCCCTGAGCTCAGCCTGATGTTGGCTCCAAGCATCCTAATCTGTATTGGTTAGTTTCTGGCTAAACCTCTCAAGGAACAGCCGTACCAGATTCCTGTCAGCAAGTGCCTCCTGGCAATGGCAACAGTATAAAGTTTGGTGTCTGCAGAGAGGACGATGTCCAGGTGGGGCAGTCCTCAGATGGCCCATACCTCAGTCTCTGCTCCATTTGTCCCTGTTCTTCCTTTGGATGCCAACATTTCTGGGTTAAAACCTTTGAGATGGGTGTGTGGCCCTATCCCACCACAGGGGGTCATGCCTGTCTACTGGAGGTGGTCTCTAAATGTTCTATCTACCCTTCTTTGCTAAAATCATCCCTGTTGAGTCCTGGGAGCCTCTCATTTCTGTGATGTCTGGAACCCCCCAGTGGCTATCCCCAGTTCCTCATCACCCCCTCCCTTGACCTCCTGAGATCAACCTGGTTCCCCCCTCAATGCAGGACTGAAATATACACACCCTGGTCTTCCTTTCTCCTAATCTCCACATGGTCTGTGTGTTGTATCATGGGCATTGTGAGTTTTGGGGCTAGTATCTACTTATCAGTAAGTGCATACTATGTGTGTTCTTTTGTGACTGGGTTACCTCACTCAGGATGATATTTTCTAGTTCCATCCACTTGCCTGTGATAAATATGAAAATTCCAACTCAATTCTTCATATTTATTTATTTTTAAAATAACATTTTATGGTCGGTGTGGTGGGAGCCCATACCTTTAATTCAAGAACCTTAATCCACCTTTACACTTGGATGGCAGAGGCAGGTGGATTCTGTGAGTTCCGGGCCAGCCTGGTCTACACAATAATTTCCAAGACAGTCACAGGTACATAATGAAACCCTACTTAAAACCTTCCCACCCCAAAAGAAGCCAACCAAAAATGAAAACAAAAAACAACCAAACCAAACCACCACAACAACAACCACAACCACCACCACCACAACAACAACAAAAAAACCCAAAAAACAAAATCAAAACTATCAAAAACCATTTTATTTATTTTTGGAAAACAGTATACAATGTATTGAAAATGTCCACTTCCCATTCCAACTCTGTCCAACTTCTGTCAGCATCCCCCAACACATCTCTTTTTTAACTTCATGTGCTTTCTTATAACTCATTTCACCTCTTCAGTGTGGTCATATGCTCATGGGTCTGAAGCCATTCCCTGGGGCTTGAGCAGTCTGCTGGGGGCCAGAGGTCTAAAGAAAATGACTCTCCTCTCATAGTAGCCATCAACTGCCAATGTACAACTGGGTCTTCAGGAGCCTCTCTCTCATCCCTGCTTGGTTTGAAACATCATCATCATCATCATCATCATCATCACTATTATCATCATTATCATAATAATAATAATAATAATAATAATAACATAATCATCATTATTTTGGTTTATTGAGACAGGGTTTCTCTACATAGCCTTTTTTCATACATTTTGATTATTTTTTTCCTTTCTACCAACTCCTCCAAGATTCTTCCTACATTCCTACCCACTGACTGTGATGCATACTTGCTCTTGCTCTCACTCTCTTTCTGTATCTGTCTCTGTCTATCTCTGTCTCTGTCTCTCTCTCTCTCTCTCTCTCTCTCTCTCTCTCTCTCTCTCTCTCTCTCTCTCTCTCTCTCCAAAACAAAAACAAAGAACCAGAAACAAACTTGGCTGCTGTGAGCCCGCACATGGGTTCTGGGAACTGAACCTGCATCCTCTGAAGAGAGAAGGTGCTCTTAAAGAATGAGCCATCTATTGAGCCCCTTGGAACTCTTTTCTTTTTTTGTGGAGGAAAGGGTTTATTTGGCTAACACTTCCACGTCACTGTTGATCATCGAAGAAAGTCAGGACAGGAACTCAAGAGGGGCTGGAACCTGGAGGCAGAAGCTGATACAGAGGCCATGGAATATTTGCTACACGTGGCTTGCTCAGAGTGCTTTCTCCCAGAACTCAGGACCACCAGTCCAGGGATGGTTCTACTCACAATGTGATGGGCCCTTCCCCATCACTCACTAAATAATAAAATGCCTTAAAACTGGATCTTATAGAGATATTTTCTCTTGTTATTATTGAAAAAGGAAGTAACATTTTATGATAAAATTAAATATTTACATGGAAAACATTTCTGACAAAATTGAAAAAATACAAAGAAAAACAAGTTAAAATTGACGATTTTTATGGAAAATTAAAGAGTAAAATGATAGACATAAAGAACACCGCTAAATTGATTGTAAAAGGAGGTAGAAACATTTTATTATAGAATTGAAGATTTACATGGAAAATATTTCTGATAAAATTGTAGAAAAATATAGAACATGTTAAAATTGAAGATTATTATGGAAAACTACACAGATAAAATGGAAGCCATAAAAATATTTCTAAGTTGATTGAACGAGGAATTAAAAACATTTTCTGATAAAACTGAAGATGTACATGGAAAATATCTCTGATTAAATTCAAGAAATATGTATAAAAACACGTTAAAATTAGCTACTTTATACAGATAAAACTGTAGGCACAAAATATTTCTAAGTCGATTGAAAGTGGTATTATAAATATTTTCTGATAAAATTGAAGATTTGCATGGAAAATATTTCTGATAAAATTGAAGAAATATATAGAAACACATGTTATCCTCACACTCTTCTATACCTATAATCCTTAGGTTTGGTCTTCTCATTGTGTGCTGAATTTTCTGGATATTTTGGGTTACAAGATTTTTGCATTTTTGCATTTTCTTTGATTATAGAGTCAATGCTTTCTATGGTATCTTCAGCACCTTATATTCTCTCTTCTATCTCTTGTATTCTGTTATTGATGTTTGCATCTATGATTCCTGATTTCTTTCCAAGGCTTTATATATCCAGAGTTGTCTCCCTTTGTGATTTCTTCATTTTTTCCTACTTTCATTTTTAGATACTGGATGATTTTGTTTAGTTCCTTCACTTATTTGTCTGTGTTTTCCTGTCATTCTTAAAGGGATTTTTGTGTTTCCACTTTAAGGGCTTCTACCTGTTGACCCATGTTCTCCTGTATTTCTTTAAGGGAGTTATTTAAGTCCTTCTTGAAGTCCTCTATCAGCATCATGAGATATGATTTTAAATCTAACTCTTGCTTTTCTGGTGTTTTGGGGTATCCAGCACTTGCTGTGGTGGGAGAACTGGGAGACCAACTCTCTTCTGGCAGGGTCTGTATACAGAAGACTGTGGAGCCACCTGGCTCCCTGCTGCAAATGGTGAATAGAAGACTCCTGTTCCAGTAACTCCACTGATTGTATGCCCTGGAATGCTCCTAACTGTTCCCCTCCAGAGAGAAGGTGGAAATCTCACCTCTGTGCTCAGAAGTGAAAGCACTGCTGGGAGAACCCTCTATCCTGGTGGGCCCTGCCCTAAAGATGGTGAAGCTCCATGACTCCCTGCTGCAAATGGTGGCTGGAAGAGAACTCTTTTTTTTTATTTTATTTTATTTATTGAAAAGGGATGTCAAGGGAAATGAAAACACTTTATGATAAAATTAAAGATTTACATGGAAAATGTTTCAGATAAACATGTTAAAATTGATAATTTTCATGGAAAAATTAAAGAGTAAAGTAGTAGACATATAAAACAATTCTAAATTAATTGAAATATGGGATAGAAACATACCAAGGTATCATTTAGTAGAATATTGTTCAGTTTCCACGTGTATGTGGGCTTTCTGTTGTTTTTGTTGCTATTGAAGACCACTTTTACTCCATAGTGATCTGATAGGAGGCATGGGATTAGTTCGATCTTCTTATATTTGTTGAAGTCTGTCTTGTGACCAATTATATGGTCGATTTTGGAGAAGGTACCATGTGGTGCTGAGAAAAAGGTATATTCTTTTACTTTAGGATAGAATGTTCTATATATATCTGTTAAATCTAATTCGTCCAAAGCTTCAATTAGTTTCATTGTGTCCCTGTTCAGTTTCTGTTTTCCTGATCAGTCCATTAAGGAAAGTGCAGTGTTGAAGTCACCCACAATTATTGTGTTACGTGCAATGTGTGCTTTAAGCTTTAGTAAAGTTTTTTTTATGAATGAGGGTGCCCTTGCATTTGGAGCATAGATGTTCAGGACTGAGAGTTCTTGTATTTTTCCTTTGACCAGCAAGAAGTGTCCCTCAGAGTCTCTTTTGATGACTTTGGGTTGAAAGTCAATTTTATCTGATATTAGAATGGCTACTCCAGCTTGTTTCCTGAGACCATTTGCTTATAAAATTGTCTTCCAGCCTTTTACTCTAAGGTAGTATTTGTCTTTGACCCTGAGGTGTGTTTCCTGTATGCAGCAAAATGTAGGGTCCTGTTTATGTATCCAGTCTGTTAGTCTGTCTTTTTATTGGGGCATTGAGTCCATTGATGTTAAGAGATATTAAGGAATAGTGATTGTTACGTCCTGTCATTTTGATGTTAGTTTGAATTCTTCCTTTCCAATTTGTATCCCTTTGACCTCCTTATGTTGTCTAATTGCTCTATCTAGAACATCAAGCACTATATTAAAAAGATATGGAGAGAGGGGACAGCCTTGTCTAGTCCCTGATTTTAGTGGGATGACTTCAGGATTCTCTCCATTTAGTTTGATGTTGGCTACTGGATTGCTGTAGATTGCTTTTACTATGTTTAGGTATGGGCATTGAATTCCTGTTCTTTCTAATACTTTTGGCATGAAAGGATGCTGAATTTTGTCAAATGTTTTTTTCAGCATCTAATGAAATGACCATGTGTTTTTTTTTCTTTGAGTTTGTTTATGTAGTGGATTGCATTGTTGGATTTCCTTATATTGTACCATCCCTGCATCCCTGGGATGAAGCCATTTGATCATGGTGGATAATTTTTTTGATGTGTTCTTGGATTCAATTGGCAAGAATTTTATTGTTTATTTTTGCATCGATATTTATAAGGGAAATTGGCCTGCAGTTCTTCTTTGTCAGATCTTTGTGTGGATTTGGTATCAGTGTAATTGTGGCTTCATAGAACGTGTTGTGTAGTGTTCCTTCTGTTTCTATTTTGTGGAATAATTTGAAGAGTATTGGTGTTAGGTCTTCTTTGAAGGTCTGATAGAATTCTGCAAGAAAAATAATATGGTCCTATGCTTTTTTTGGTTGGAAGACTTTCTATGACCCCTTCTACTTCTTTAGAGGTTATGTAACTGTTTAGATGATCTATTTGATCCTGATTTAATTTTAGTATTTGGTATCTGTCTAGGAATTGTCCATTTCCTCCAGATTTTCCAGTTGTGTTGAGTAAAGGCTTTTGTAGTAGGATCTGATGATTTTTTGAATTTCCTCAGGTTTTATTGTTATATCCCCATTTTCATTTCTAATTCTGTTAATTTGGATACTGTCTCTGTGCCCTTTGGTTAGTCTGGCCTAGGGTTTATCTATCTTGTTCATTTTCTCAAAGAACCAGCTCCTGGTTTTGTTGATTCTTGTATGGTTCTCTGGGTTTCTACTTTATTGATTTCAGCCCTGAGTTTGATGATTTCCTGTCTCCTACACCTCTTGGTGAATTAGCTTCTTTTTATTCCAGGGCTTTCAGGTGTGCCATTAAGCTGCTAGTGTATGCTCCCTCCAGTTTCTTTTTGGAGGCACTGAGGGCTATGAGTTTCCTCTTAGCACTGCTTTCATTTTGTCCCAAAGATTTGAGTATGTTGTCCCTTCATTTTAATTAAATTCTAAGACTCTTTGATTTCTTTCTTTATTTCTTCCTTGACCAAGCTATCATTTGAGTATTTTTTCAGCTTCCATGTATATGCTGGCTTTTTGTTGCTATTGAAGACCACTCTTACTCCATAGTGATCTGAAAGGAGGTATGGAGTTAGTTCAATCTTCTTATATCTGTTGAGATCTGTCTTGTCACCAATTATATGGTCGATTTTGGAGAAGGAACCATGAGGTGATGAGAAAAAGGTATATTCTTTTGCTTTAGGATGAAATGTTCTATATATGTTAAATCCAATTGGTCCAAAGCTTCAATGAGTTTTACTGTGTCCCTGTTTAGTTTCTGTTTTCCTGATTGTCCCACTGAGGAGAGTAGAGTGTTGAAGTGAATTATTGTGTTAGGTACAATGTGTGCTTTGAGCTTTAGTAAAGTTTCTTTTATGAATGAGGGTGCCCTTGCATTTGGAGCACAGATATTCAGAATTGAGAGTTCTTCTTGGTGGATTTTTCATTTGACCAGCAAGATATCCCTTTTGATGACTTTAGATTGAAAGTCAATTTTGTCTGATATTAGAATGGCTACTCCAGATTGTTTCCTGAGATCATTTGCTTGTAAAATTGTTTTCCAGCTTTTTACTCTGAAGTAGTGTTTGTCTTTGACATTGAGGTGTGTTTCCTGTATGCAGTAAAATGTAGGGTCCTGTTTATGTATCCAGTCTATTAGTCTATGTCTTTTTATTGGGTAATTGACTTCATTGATGTTAATAAATATTAAAGAATAGCGAGTATTACTTCCTGTTATTTTTTATGTTATTTTTGTGTTTGAGTGGTTATCTTCTTTTGGGTTTGATGAAACAAGGCTTGCTTTTTCCAGGGTGTAATTTCCTTCCTTGTATTGGTGTTTTCCACCTATTATCCTTTGTAGGGCTGGGTTTGTGGAAAGATTTTGTGTAAATTTGGTTTTATTATGGAATATCTTGGTTTCTCCTTCAATGGTGATTGAGAGTTTTGGTAGGTATAGTAGTCTTGGCTGGCATTTGTGTTATCTTAGAGTCTGTGTGAGATCTGCCCAGGATCTTCTAGCTTTCATGGTCTCTGGTGACAAGTCTGGTGTAATTCTGATAGGTCTTCCTTTATATGGTACTTGGCCTCTTTCTCTTACTGCCTTTAATATTCTTTCTTTGTTTAGTACATTTGGGGTTTTGATTACTATGTGACAGGAGGTATTTCTGTTCTGGTCCAGTCTGTTTGGAGTTCTGTAGGCTTCTTATATGTTCATGGCCATCTCATTCTTTAGATTAGGGAAGCTGTTTTTCAGAATTTTGTTGAAGATATTTGCTGACCCTTTAAATTGTAAATCTTTACTCTCATCTATGCCTATAATCCTTAGGTTTGGTCTTCTCATTGTGTCCTAGATTTCCTGGATGCTTTGGGTTACAAGCTTGTTGCATTTTGCATTTTCTTTGACTGCTGAATCCATGGTTTCTATGGTATCCTCAGAATCTGAAATTTTTCTATCTCTTGTATTCTGTTGCTGATATTTGCATCTATGACCCCTGATTTCTTCCCAAGGTTTTCTATCTCCAAAATTGTCTCCCTTTGTGATTTCTTAGTTGCTTTTACTTCTGTTTTTAGATCCTGGATGACTTTACTCTGTTCTTTCTTTGTGTTTTCCTGTAATTCTTTAAGAGATTTTTGTGTTTCCTCTTTCATGACTTCTGCCTGTTGTCCCAAGTTCTCCTGTAGTTCTTTAAGTAATTGTTTGCATTTTGTCTTTATTGGCTTCTGTCTGTTGACCCATATTCTCCTGAATTTATTTAAATGATTTTTGTGTTTCCCTTGTAAGGGCTTATTCCATCTTTTGTTCCATTTTCTCCTGTATTTCTTTAACAGATTTATTTATGTCCTTCTTGTGTTCCTCTAACAGTATCATGACCAGTAATTTTAAATCCAAATCTTGTTTTTCTGGTGTGTTGGGGTACCCAGGACTTGCTGTTGTCAGAGAATTGGGTTTGGATGCTGCCATATTGCCTTGATTTCTGTTAGTAACATTCCTACATTTGCCTTTTGCCATCTGGTTATCTCTGGTGTTATTTGGTGCTGTTGTCACTGTCTGGTGCTTGAACTTCCTGTGAGCCTGTAAGGCTATTTCTGTTCCTCTGGATGACTGGGTTTCCCTTGGCACAGATTGCTGATGGGCTGCCCTACTCTTCGGTGCCATTGGAGCCCTGGTGTGCCTTGCCCCAAGCAATGTTATACTCAGGGTTGTCTCTGTGTACCTGGAGCTGCCTGTCCTGTCCATCTGGGAGCAAAGATAGCAGCAGAGAACCCCTCCAAGTGGTGATTACTCTGCAGAGCAATCAACCCATGTCAGGGCTGGCACAGAACTGAACTGCAGAGCTGCCCAGGCTTTGGGTGCAGGCAGAAGTCTGGTGGCCTGTTTTCCAAGTCATGTTAAACTTGGGATATCTCTATGTACCTAGAGCTGCCTGTCCTCTCTGTCTGGGAGTGAACATGGTGGCAGGAAGTCCCTCCAAGTGCTGACTGGGAGAACTCTTTCTTATATTTTTTTTATTTCCTATATTTGAATATTTTGCCTGAATGTATATATGTGTAGCTGGGCTAGTAGAGGTCAGAAGAGATGTCAATACCTTATTATTAGGGGATGGTGACATATGAGAAATCCTCATGCTAAATTTTTCTTAGTTAGTTAGTTAGTTAATGTTCTGATCTCAGCGTCTTTGTCAGTCATACCCTCAGAAAGCACTCCACCAATTATTCCTTCACTTCTCCACAGAGAAGAAGAAACTCCCATGGATCCCAAACCACTCTGGCACATCATCTTGCACAACTTCTGCTTCTGAGGTCTGACAAGCCAGTCCAGCTAAGGGAAGGGGATGGAAAGTCAGGCAAAAGAGTCAGAGAGAGCCCTGCCCCAATTGTTAGGGGAGCTCATGAAGACCAAGCTATGCATCTGCTACACATGTGACACAGGTCTAGATCTTGCACTTGCATGCTGCTCCTTTGGTGGTTCAGTCCCCATGGGCTCCACTTAGTTGACTCTGTTGGTCTTATGGTGGCCTTGACCTCTTCCATTCCCTCAATGCTGCCCCTCACTCTTCCACAAGACTCTTAAACTCAGTCTAATGTTTGTCTGTGAGTCTCTGCATCTGTTTCCATCAGCCATAGGATACAATGCTGGGATTTTTAAGTGTCTTGATCTTGTGAAGGTCACTATAGGTACTGTGAGTTTCTGCTTGCAACAGCAATGTCCTGTCCAGTAGTTCATGCTCACAGAGCTCTCCCTTGTTTTCCAGCCTTACATCCTTTATGAGCCCTCTTCCTTGTTCCCTCCCAAGACAAGATCTCCCATGGGTCCTGAGTATCATCAGTTAGTCTATGCTGACTGTCCTGGCAAAACCAGAAACCCTGCTGTCTTCAGATTCCTATATCTACAGCTACAAACACAAGCCCCTGTGGCTTGGTCTTTACCTGGGTGCTGGGGCTCACACTCAGGCTCTCCTGCTTGTGTAGAAACAACTGGAAGTTATCCTTTAAAATTCATGGCCTCTTTTTTCATTAATTGTTTCCACAATATAAAGAGTAGGAAGCATTTATGTATTTAGGAATACCTCCACACTTGCACACACACACACACACACACACACACACACACTAATTAAGGAAAAAAGAGGCCATGAAATTGAAAGAGTGCAAGAACAAGTACACAGCAGAGTCTGCAAGAAGGAAAAGGAAGAGGAAAATTATCTAACTATGCCATAATTTCAAAAATAAAAGAAATAACAAAAATAATAAAATAGTAAAAATAATTATTGATGACTCAAAGTCAGCTATGGTAAAAGGACAGCCATTGGATAACTACTATTCGTTACACATAAGAGTCCCACCCACAGCAATATTTCGGGTAGTTGGCAGTTAAGAAACAGAAATTTGTTCAATGTTTAAAAGGTGTTTCTTAGAACAGAAAACACCATAAAACACATAACCCAAGCTCCAAATGATATTTCAAAATTTTGATTAGAAGTATTTAAATAGAAAAAAACAGAAAAAATATTGTTGAAAATATTTAAATATGTTCATTTTGGACAAAGTGTCATAGTTTGAGTGAGTAATAAATGTTAAAATTATTAAAATTATGCACATGGAGTCCTATTCAAGAAAAATGTTAATTTCCTGAATTTTTCATAGTGTACAGAATGTCTGAATTATAGCTAATATCATTTCATGTATACAAGGTCCACATTCAAATTCTTTATTCCACAAAAAAAATCATTAAGACACTGGTTTAATAACGAGAAAGTGTGGTTTTCAGTTCAGGCATGGAGTGAACTTTGAAAACAGGTCATTCGCAGTACAGAAAATGAAGAAATGAATTGCAAAATAACTTTATTATTCTTCATGAGTAAAAAAGGGCAGATGGTTGGGTAGCATGCTGTAAAAATCGCATTAATCGACTCCAATCTTGGAATTTTTTCTTTTGTATAAAAGCCATAAAGGGTGATGGAGTTGTTCAACCAATAAATTAACACAAAGCAGCTCACCAGAGACAGGATGCTGTGAGTGGCCTTGCACTCAGGAGATGGCTGGGAGGAAAGGCTTGGGCTGTGGAGATGCTGAGCTCTCTTGTGGTGTCTGTAGAGGAAAATCACCATGTAGAGGCTGGCCCACATCATGATGGCCACAAAGAAGAGATCATGAATGATAATAATGGTATTAAATGAGCATGAATTGTGGTCCCCAAAGTACTTATTTTGACAGTAACCATCCAAATATCCAAGACCAGCATGAGTTTTATTGGTTTGGGCTATTACCAAGTCAACCATATACCCATAGATGACTCGGTTAATAAGCCAGGAACAAAGTAAGGAAGAAAGAATCCATGTGGAGAGTCTAGGCTTAAGCCAGGAGGCCCACTTAGAACTGCTGGGAGTGATGGTGATGACTTGGAATGTGCTTAGTACAGAGGTGGTGCAGATGGACAGACCCCGGCTGACTCTGAATGAAAACAAAACTGCCTTACAACCAACATCGTCCAGAAAATTGGGTACTCCAAAGGATAACATGATATTTTTAATCAATGTGGATATGATCATCAACATATTAACTATTGTAAGGTGCGTTAAAACTGAATCTATCAACTTTTTGACATGAGGCCTGAGGAAGAAACTGTATATATATAACATTAACAGTAATGAGTTCCCTATGACACCAAGACAAAGCTGGAATATGAGAAATATCTGGAAGATGGTGTTACTTGGAACCATGGTGTTAAAGTGGCTCAGGTTTGTTAGGTCTAGAGTACCAAATAAATGGACTGTATTTTAAAACAATTTTAAAATGGCGTTTGTAGAAAAATATACTGAATGACAGCTCAGGAGCAAAGAGAAGTGATGAAATGTCCAACTCTTTTCTTTCCTTTCTTCCTCCTCCTCCTCCTCTTCCTCTTCCTCCTCTTCCTCTTCCTCTTCCTCTTCCTTCTCTTTCTCTTTGCTTCTTCTTTTTCAAGTCAGGGATTCTCAGTGTTGCTCTGTATGGAACTTGCTCTGTAGACCAGGCTGGCCTTGAACTCACAAAGATCCATCTACCTCTACCTCCCAAGTGCTGGGATCTAAGTTGTGCACCACAACTGACTGAAGAAACATACAATTCCTTTCAAATGTTAGGTCTAGATACGACACTTTAGTAACTGCATTCCTAGAATTCTTCATCATCTTAGAAGTTAGAATTAGGTGTTGAGAGTAGTAAAGAGTCAAATCTATACAAACATCCTTAATTCTGTTATGTCAGGCAGAAGGATGAGTTCACCTATGTGAAAGTCAAATTTGCATGTTATGAGGGATTTAAAAATTATATATTCTATATGTATGAGTGTTTCACCTGCATGTCTGTGCATTATAATCATGCCTCTGAATCAGACCTTGAATCTCTGGAAGAGCAGCTACTGGTCTTTAACTGTTGAGCCATCCCTCCAGCTCCAATAAATTTCTATTCATGAGTCAATATTTTTCTTTAGCCTAAGTATTAGTGTCTGTATGTTTGCAACAACATTTGCTTCTAACACATATATAGTAATGTTTGTACTTAATCTTTGGTATTTGGGATGCACATACATTTCTATCAACTTAGTGATGACTGAAATCTATATTCTTAGATTTTCCTTGTGGGACTCTTTGCTTCTCACTCTATACTACATGCTGACTAGCAATGTTCTGAGGCATATCAATTCATTTTATCTATGTATTTTGCTCACAACTTAGAGCTGGGAACTCTAAGGCAGAACACAAAGGTTATAGTCTCATAATCAAACATAACTTGTTTAGGATTAAAGTAGATGTTCTAGATTTGAACTGATGGTTTTCAGATGATAATACAAATTAAAAATCAACATAATTCAGACACAAAATTATAATCTCATTAGGTTAGGATAGATGATAGAATACTATATTTAAATGGACAAAATTGATAGACTAGGTGTTAAGTGTATATCATACCATATAATTTACATAATTGTCATAGTTATGTTCAATTTATATCTGAGAGAAAGGATTCTTTTAAAATGGGCAAGATGGAGGGCTCCATACCCAGGTGGCACAGGGAGATAACTAGCCTCCCAAGAGTGCAGGCAGGTCTGAGAGCACAGGTAGGATCACCCCTCAGAGGAACCTGGCCAGAACCCTCAGGTGGAAGCCTTCCAGCTTCTGTCTGCAGCTGGAGACCATCCTCTGCCATGGGGCTCCATACACAGGTGGCTCAGGGAGAGAGTAAGCCTCCCAGGAGTTCAGAGAGGCCTGAAAGCATAGATATAACCACCGCTGCTGCTCTGAGAAATCTTCCCAGAACCCCGAGGACACAAGAACCCAGGGGAAACCTGGGACAGGAGTCTTCCAATTTCCATCTGCACCGAAAGCTGATCCTGGGCCACAGAGCTACATACACAAATACTGCCGCAAGAGAGCTGGTCTCCTAGGTGTGCCTACACACCTGCAAGCACAGAGAGAAGTCGTGTACCAGTAGTACTGATATGCAGGCATGCAGGATGCATAAGCCACAGTCAGTGATAGCAAGAACATCTAACACCAGAGATAACCAGATGGCAAAAGGCAAACACAAGAACAGTACCAACAGAAACCAATGTGACATGGCATCATCCAAACCCAGTGCTCCCAAAGCAGCAAACCCTAGTTACCCCAACACACTGGAAAAGCAAGATGGATTTGAAATCACATCTCATCAGGATGAA
Organism: Apodemus sylvaticus; assembly: GCF_947179515.1. Lineage (NCBI taxonomy): Eukaryota > Metazoa > Chordata > Mammalia > Rodentia > Muridae > Apodemus > Apodemus sylvaticus. The sequence continues at coordinate 429,598 of NW_026262993.1, read as the reverse complement.
AGAGGACTTCAAGAAGGACGTAAATAACTCCATTAAATAAATACAGGAGAACATGGGTAAACAGGTAGAAACCCTTAAAAAGGAAAATAAAAATCCATTAAAGAATTACATGAAAACACAAACAAGTGAAGGAACTCAACAAAACCATTGAGAATCTAAAAATGGAAGTAGAAACTAAAAAGAAATCACAAAGGGAGACAACTCTGGAAATAGAAAAACTTGGAAAGAAATCAGGAGTCAGAAACAGATATATATATATATATATATATATATATATATATATATATATATATATATATATATAACAACAGAAGACAAGAGATAGAAGAGCAAATCTCAGGTACAGAAAATACCATAGCAAACATTGACACAACAGTCAAAGAAAATGCAAAATGCAAAAAGGTCCTAACCCAAAACATCCAGGAAATCAAGGACACAATAAGAAGACCAAACCTAAGGATTATAGGTATGGAAGAGAGCAAAGATTTCCAACTTAAAGGGCCAGTAAATATCTTCAACTAAATTATAAAAGAAAACTTCCTTAACCTAAAGAAAGAGATGCCCATGGACATACACGGTGACTACAGAATTCCAAATAGACTGGACCAACACAGAAATTCCACCTGGACAAGAACAGAAAAAATAATGAAAACATCAAATGCACTAAACAAAAAAAGAATATTAAAAGCAGTAAAGGGAAAAGATGAAGTATCATAGAATGGCAAACTTATAAGAAGTACACAGACTTCTCACCAGGGATCATGAAAGGTAGAACATCCTGGGCAGATCTCATACAGGCCCTAAGAGAACAGAAATGTCAACCCAGACTACTATACTCAACAAAACTCTCAATTACCATACATGGAGAAACTAAGATGTTCCATGATAAAAAAAAAAAAGTTTACACAATAGCTTTCCACAAATCCAGCACTACAAAGGATAATAGACGGAAAATGCCAACACAAAAAGGGAAACTACACTCTAGAAAAAGCAAGAAAGTAATCTTCTTTCATCAAACCCAGGATAAGATAACCACACAAATATAAAAACAACATCAAAAATAACAAGAAACAACAATCACTATTCCTTAATATCTCTTAACATCAAAGGAGTCAATTCTCCAATAAAAAGACATAGACTAACAGATTGGATATATAAACAGGACCCAGCATTTTGCTGCAGGAAAAACACCTCAGTGTCAAAGACAAACACTACCTTAGAGTAAAAGTCTGGAAAGCAATTCTCCAAGCAAATGGTCCAAGGAAACAAACTAGAGTAGCCATTCAATATCATATATAATGGACTTTCAACCAAAAGTCATCAAAAAAGTAAAGGAAGGACACTTAATACTCATCAAAGGAAATATCTACCAAGAAGAACTCTCAATTCTGAACTTCTATAGTCCATATGAAAGGGCAACCACATTCATAATAGGGCAAAGCCAATATTGCACCACACATAACCCCTAAAGAAATAGAAGAGGTCAATGAAAGTCTCCCAAAAAATGAGGGCAGGACCAGATGGTTTTAGTGCAGAATTCTGTTAGACCTTCAAAGAAGACGTAATACCAATAGTCTTCAAACTATTCCACAAGATAGAAACATAAGGAACACTACCCAACTCATTCTATAAAGCCACAATTACTCTAATACCAAAACCACACAAAGACCCAACAAAAAAGAGAATTTCAGACCAATTTCCCTTATGAATGCAAAAATACTCAATAAAATTCTTGCCAATCAAATCCAAGAACATGAAAATGATCATTCATCACAATCAAGTAAGCTTCATTCCAGGGATGCAAGGATGGTTCAATATACAGAAATCATCAACAAAATCCACTATATAAATATACTCAAGGAAAAAGCCACATGGTCATTTCATTAGATGGTGAGAAAGCATTTAACAAAATCCAAAACTCCTTCATGAAAAAAAGTCTGGGAAAGTCCCATAAGTCCCCTTTCCTCCCCCTGTCCTCCCACCCACCCCTTCCCACTTCCCTGTTCAGTTTTGCCCTATACTACTACACTGAGTCTTTCCAGAACAAGGGGCCACTCCTCTTTCTTCTTGTACCTCATTTGATGTGTGGATTATGGTTTGGGTATTCCAGTTTTCTAGGTTAATATCCACTTATTAGTGAGTGCATTCCATGATTGAACTTTTGAGACTGAGTTACTTCACTTAGTATGATGTTCTCCAGCTCCATCCATTTGTCTAAGAATTTCATGAATTCATTGTTTCTAATGGCTGAATAGTATTCCATTGTGTATATATACCACATTTTTTGCATCCATTCTTCTGTTGAGGGATACCTGGGTTCTTTCCAGCTTCTGGCTATTATAAATAGGGTTGCTATGAACATAGTGGAGCATATATCCTTATTACATGCTGGGGAATCCTCTGGGTATATGCCCAGGAGTGGTATAGCAGGATCTTTTGTGAAGTGACATGCCCAGTTTTCTGAGGAACCACCAGACTGATTTCCAGAGTGGTTGTACCAATTTGCAACCCCACCAGCAGTGGAGGAGTGTTCCTCTTTCTCCACATCCTCGCCAACACCTGCTGTCTCCTGAATATTTAATCTTAGCCATTCTGACTGGTATAAGATGAAATCTCAGGGTTGCTTTAATTTGCATTTCCCTAATGACTAATGAAGTTGAGTATTTTTTCAGATGCTTCTTTGCCATCTGAAGTTCTTCAGGTGAAAATTCTTTGTTTAACTCTGTACCCCATTTTTAATAGGGTTATTTGGTTTTCTGGGGTCTAACTTCCTGAGTTCTTTGTATATATTGGATATTAGCCCTCTATATGATGTAGGGTTGGTGAAGATCTTTTCCCAATTTGTTGATTGCCATTTTGTCCTTTTGATGGTGTCCTTTGCCTTAGAGAAACTTTGTAATTTTATGAGGTCCCATTTGTCAATTCTTGATCTTAGAGCATAAGCTATTGGTGTTCTGTTCAGGAACTTTTCCCCTGTGCCCATGTCCTCAAGGGTCTTCCCCAGTTTCTTTTTTATTAGCCTCAGTGTGTCAGGTTTTATGTGGAGGTCCTTGATCCACTTAGAGTTGAACTTAGTACAAGGAGATAAGAATGGATCAACTCACATTCTTCTGCATGCTGACCTCCAATTGAACCAGCACCATTTATTGATGCTTTCATGTCTTCAAAACCAGTACCACCTGGATGACTCTTCCACATTACCAAGTACAGATGCAGCATGAGGTACAACCTTTGCTATCTCTGGACTATAGCTTCTTTGTGCTCTTAGAAAACACTTCCCAGAAGATTTCACCTAAGTGGTGCTGGTCTTTTCTTAATCACCACATATTTCTTAGCTTCAGCTAACCAGAATCAATTGCAAATAGTCTCCTCTTAAATATAAAGCCAGAGACACATGGTCAAAGGTGCTGTGTTCTGCTGCTTGCAGGAACTGAAACATTGGCCCCCTTCTATTACATTATCGCTAGCTTCCTTTTTCCTAGCTCCTTCATTACCTAAGTTGGCTGACCTGTATCTTCCTCCATTGACTGACTTTAAACTCAGAGATCTACATACTTCTCTCCTAAGCACTGGGATTAAAGGTGTGATCCACCAAGCCTAGATTTAAGTTTTTCTTCACCTAGAATTTGCTCTGTTCTAGGCTGGCCTTGAACTCAGAGATCTGTTTATCTTTGCCTCCTGGGATTAAAGGCTTATACTACCAAGCCGGGACCTAAATTTAGCTGAGTGGAATCTTGCCCCAAGGTCACCACTCCCTTAATTCAATTTAATATCTTTGAATTCAGCTCCATTTCACTTCCTTGAGCCCCTTTAATACTCAAACTATATATGTTGTACTTTTCCTTTCTCTGCTTGATATGTTTGTTCAAAATTCTCTTCATCCGACTTAACCAGAGAACAAAGTCTTTGTTGGGCTTTTTTGAGACTTCCTTTGCAGATGCAAGTAGTATAAATCTCTTTACATTAGCCCTAGGCTGTCTCTTCAAACAATGGCAAAAAGCAGCCATGTTCTTCATCAAAACATCACAAAAACAGTCTCTAGGCCACATATTAAAGATATTCTCCACTAAACCTCTTGGGCCATCAGGTCTACACAGTTCAAATGACCCTCAGCACCACTTCTTCCATATTCCTACTAGGCTGGCCCATTAAACCCCACTTAAAGCATTTCATGGCTTTCCAAATCCAAAGTCCCCAAATCCATATTCTACTAAACGAAAGCATGGTCATGTCTACCAAAGCAATACCCCAATCCCTGGTACCAACTTCTGTCTTAGTTATGGTTTTACTGCTGTGAACAGACACCATGACCAATACAAGTTAATAAAAGACATTTAATTAGAGCTCGCTTACAGGATCAGAGGTTAAGCCCATTGTCATCAAGGCAGAAACATGGTAGCATCCAGGAAAATATATGGTGCAGAAGAAGCTGAGAGTTCTACATCTTCATCTGAAGGCTGCTAGTGGAAGACTGACTTCCAGACAACTAGAGTGAGGGTTTTAAGTCCACATAAAATTACAAAGCTTCTGTAAGGCAAAGGACACTTTCAAGAGGATAGAACATCAACCAACAGATTGGGTAAGAATCTTCACCAACCCTAAATCCGACAGAGGGCTCATATCTAATATATACAAAGAACTCAAGAAGGTAGATCCCAGAGAACCAAATAACCCTATTAAAAAGTGGGGTACAGAGCTAAACAAAGATTTTTCACATGAAGAACTTGGGATGGCTGAGAAGCACCTTAAAATATGTTCAATATCATTAATCATTAGGGAAATGCAAATCAAAACAATCCTGACATTTCACCTCACACCAGTCAGAATGGCTAAGGACAAAAACTCAGGAGACAGCAGGTGTTGGTGAGGATTTGGAGAAAGAGGAACACTCCTCCATTGCTGGTGGGATTGCAAGATGGTACAAGCACTTTGGAAATCAGTCTGGCAGATCCTCAGAAATCTGGGCATGATACTTCCAGAGGACACTGCTATACCGCTCCTGGGCATATACCCAGAGGATTCCTCAGCATGCAATAAGGACACATGCTCCACTATGTTCATAGCAACCTTATTTGTAATAGCCAGAAGCTGGAAAGAACCCAGGTGTCCTTCAATGGAGGAATGGATACAGAAAATGTGGTATATTTACACAATGGAATACTATTCAACCAATAGAAACAACGAATTCATGAAATTCAAATGGATGGTGCTGGAGAACATCATACTACGTGAGGCAACCCAGTCTCAAAAGATCAATCATGGTATGCACTCACTAATAAGTGGATATTAGCCTAGAAACTTTGAATACCCAAGACAAAATCCACATATTAAATGATGTCCAAGAAGAATGGAGGAGTGGCCCCTGATTCTGGAAAGACTCAGTGCAGCACTATAGGGGAATTCCAGAAAAGGGAAGTGGGAAGGGGTGGATGGGGGAATAAGGGTAGGGAAGAGGGCTTATGAGACTTTCGGGAGTGGGGAGCCAGAAAAGGGGGAAATCATTTGAAATGTAAATAAAAAATATATCGAATAAATAAATAAATAAAGACCACACACACACAGTGACACACCTCCTAATAGGGTCACTCCCTGGGCCAATTATATGTGATTTTTTTTGTTCCTTCTTAGAACGGGGAACAAAATACCCATGGGAGGAGATACATAGACAAAGTGTGGAGCGGAGACTGAAGGAAAGACCATCCAGAGACTTCCCCAACTGGGGATCCATCCCATATACAGTCACCAAACTCAGACATTATTGTGGATGCTAACAAGTGCTTGCTGACAGGAGCCTGATATAGCTGTCTACTGAGAGGCTCTGCCAGTGCATGACATATACAGAGCTCTATGCTTTCAGCCAATCATTAGACTAAAGGACCCAAGGATCTGAAGAAACTTGCAGCCCCATAGGAGAAACAGAAAAATGAACCAACCAGTACCCCAGAGCTGCCAGGATCTAAACTACCAACAAAAGAGTACTCATGGAAGGACCCAGGTGCATATGTAGCAGACATCAAAGGGAGGGGAGGCCCATGGTCCTGAGAAGGCTCGATTCCCCAGTATAGGGGAATGCCAGGGCCCAGAAGCAGGAGTGGGTGGGTTGGTGAACAGGGGTTTGGGGAATGGGATAGGGTGTTTTCAGAGGGAAAGCCAGGAAAAGTTATGACATTTGAAATGTAAATAAAGAAAATATCTAATAAAAGAGTGGAAAATGGGCAAGACGTGGGAAATATAGTAGGTTTGGTCTAATGCTCTTTATATTGTATTTATTTTGGTACCCAACTTTGTTTGCACAGAATCTGCAGGTCCCTACCTAAGACACTGAGGGACCCTGCCCCCTGTTAGTTGTGATTGATAAGTTAACTTGCTGGTAACCAATGGTTGGGCAGGGGAGGCAGAGGCAAGACTGCTAGAATTCCCAGACTAGGGAGAGAGGGGAAAGGGGAAGGAGACCCACCATGTGTGGAGAAGGAATTTAAAGGAGTCATGCCTGAGAATATGCAGGACAAAGAGCATAGCTGCCATATCAGACCAGGAGGAGAGCAGCCCCCAAGAGGGGCTCAACTTGGTGCAGGGCAGCAAAGATGGAATACAGAATTTAGTATGTAATAACTTGGGAATATCAGAGGGAGGCGGAGTAGCCACGTGGATGTTAGGAAGTAGCACAGGCGTTGAGTTTTTGAGGCATATTAAAATAAAAAGGCTAACTCTTTTTCATTTGAGAACCTAGAACTTTGGGGCAGGTTGTGAGGAATATGCCACCAGAGAGACTGATTTGAGTAATTAATTGGGTACTGCTAATATACCTTATATATTCAAATAGTACCCACCATCCTCTAAGCTTTGAAAACTCATCTCAGCTCTCCTTGCCTTCTGGAGTTTTTAGACGCACATTTATTTCTTTGGATTCACTCACAGCTTCCCAAGTGTTATCCCAGATTGATATTTCCCTTCTCAGTATTCACCAGAAATTTGTTTTTACTCATCTTTTCTCCTTGTTCTTTCTGTATCTACCTTCAGATGTTCCAAATTTGCATTCATTTGTCTACTAGCACAGTCCTGAAACTTCCCTCCACTAGCCATGTCTTTAGTATTTGCTTCTGTTAAGAATAAGAAGTATTGGATAAAATATCAGACTATCATCTGAACAGAATGGAACAGACTCACTCTATGACTAACACAGGTAGGTACCATCAATGAACAATAAAATAACATAAAATTAGCATGCACTATTTTTGACATTCAAGAAAATGGAATTTAAATACTGATAAACAGAAATAGTAAAATAAAAAAGAAAAGAAAAAGAAGGAACTAACTTTCCACATGCTAAAAGAGTGATGAATTCAAATAAATATTATCATACTGTCATATTTAATTGTATGAATGTGTGAAATCCTCAAGCATAAAGAAAAATCACAAAAAAATTAAACCATAACAAATATACAGATGTGGTCCAAAAAGTGAGTGATGAGCTATCCAGTTGTACAAAAACACATGTAGGTATGGAAAATAAGGGTGAGAATTTCAATTCACTCACATTCGCAGTCCACAAAATACAGATGACACATATGATTTACAACAGGCTATTTAAATTTTACTGAGAGCAAAATTGGAAATGTTCTTTTTTTCTGTAAATGAAACTTCCTGCATGTTGGTATATTGGACAAAGAAGGAAAAAGATCCACATTCTAGCTAAGTGCTGAAAGACTCACTGCTTGAGACCACTGCAAATACATCAAGATAAATTAAGAGGGGACAGGTCCCTTTTGAATATGATCAGCAGCTGGAGTGTCCCAATGAATATCAGAAAAATTAGTCTACAACATCGCATACACTGTCTGTTATGAGATTCAACTCAGGAAAATGTAGAAAGATTCAAAATAAAAAAATGGAGGAAGAATTTTAACTTAAGTAACAGGAAATTTTCACCATAAATGAATTATATTTCACAAAACAAAGGTTACAGAAACACATTTCCTGCATGTTAACAACCCTTTTTCTGCAGCAAGATAAAACTTAAATTTCAGCATAGAAATACGTGTAATATCATCTATAGATAATCAAGCTTAAAATATTATAGGAGGTATAACAATCATAACCAATATGAGAGAATTTTTTGAGACAGGGTTTCACTACATATATGTAGCTTTGGCTGTCCTGGAACTCACTATATAAACCAGGCTGTCCTTGAACTTACAGACATCTAGCCACCTCTGCATCCCTGGTGTTATAAGTGAAGGTATGTGCTGAAATGGTCACCTTGATAGAAAATCTTAACAAAGTTATCTAGTATTTCACCAAGCCAAAAGATAAAAGAGACAATGGGGTGTAAAAACTTGAGCTAGAGAAAGCCCCAGTCACAGTAAAGCAGAAATCATTTGCCATCAGGCACGTATGCATTAAGGAATAAATGTGGCCATGAAACCAACATTAAAGAAAGGATCATCAATGGTTTAGTTTGCTTTTCAATAAAATTCTATGACCATAATATTGTGTTATAAAGAAACATCATAGGGCTGGAAAGACAACTCTGAGTGTTTGTCATGCAAGTTGCAGAAATTAAGTTCAGTTATCAAGCCACAATGTAAGGTTGAATGTGTTGGGCTGGGCAGGGTGGTGACAGGTGCAGCCCTGAAGCCCACTGACCAGCTAGTCTAGACAACTGATGTACTCCAGGTTGAGCGAGAGGTCCTGTCTCAAACAATTTGGAGGAGACAGAAGACACATGATGCCAATGTCTATCCTTACACATGCATGAACAAGTGAGCACACACATACATGCACATACCTCACACAAAAGAAAGTGAAAATCCTCCTGATTCCCAGCAAGATAAAAATGAATGCAAATCTTGGCAATCACATAATGAAAAAATCCATTACTAAAATAAACTGCAGTGTGTCTCCTATAGGAATGGGTGTGTAAAATAGATACGAGATGTGAGAAAATGATAGCATATTTAAAAGGAAATTTAAAATGAAATCTAAGGTGAAGGAGTTAAATAAATAAAAGTAGAACAATAGCAAGCAACAGACATACAATAAAAACAAAACTGCAATAGCGTAGAGAATAAGCTAACATTCCTCGGTGAAACTGCACTGTTGTCCCTAAGGAAAGACACACCTCCAGGATCTAATGTTGTATACAGAGCTGGGAAACTCCAAATGCCTGTTAAAAGATTACACTATGCCCACCTGTGGCAATGTGGGGCTTTAAGAGAAACGTAAAAATTCTATAAAAAAAAATCCTTAAAAGATTTTAGAATTGTAAAACTCCAGATGGGTGTTGTTCTCATGAGACTGAATCATTGGATCAGATGCAAAATTATTAACAAAGGAAAACATGGGGGGTTGAGATGGATCAGTGGTTAAGAGCACTGGCCGGTCTCCCAGAGAGCCTGGGCTCCTTCCCATCACCATAGGGAGGCTCTTACCTGTCTGTACGACCAATTCTAGAGGATCAGACACCTTCTGCTGGTCCTGCAGCACTGCACTCATGTGCTTCACAGACATACATGTAGGCAAACCAACATACACATAAAACATATGAATAAAAACATTAAAGAAGAAAGTACATTTATGGAGTCCAAGAGAAGTAATGTACAAAAAAAATAAAAAGGGGATATCCTAACTTGACAGAAAAATAGGAGAAAAGCATATCTGAAATACAAAACCAAACCCCGAAAGTGTAAGGTACTGAAAGGTGTAGGATAGGAATGGTAGACTAGAGGAGAAGAGAGACACAGTGGGAAGGTTGCCATACCTCCTCTCGCTCTGAGTGTGGAGTGCTACAAACCCTTGTACAGGGCAGGGTGAATCCCAGACATGAAGCGTCACAGGGACGAAGTGTCTTGGAAAGGCTGCCCAACAGGAGCCATGACTAAATAAGGGACGGGGTAGGAGGACTCTCCCTCCCATGGCGTCAATGACCTTGTTTACTGTGCATCATTTTAATGCACTCCAAGGAAAACATTACTCTCCCAGATACAATGTGATTCTCATGGTAACTGATTAAGCCATGTAAACAAGAGCTCATTCTCTGCCTGAAGAGGTGCATTTTCCCAAGTTGAACTACATAAAAAAGGAAACTTTACTATCTAGAAAATCATTAAAAGTTTTCAAGCAGATGTGAAAATTATCACAGCCATTATCATCTAATGCCAGAAATTTCTACATTTCCCTCTTGATTTCTGCAATGATCCACACCGTTCATTCGAAATTCAATTATTCGATCTTCAAATCTTTGTGAAATTTCTCTTGCTACTTATTTCTACTTTTATTATACTATTATCTGAAAGGGTACAAGTGATTACACTGGTTCTTTAGTCTTCCTTTATATTATTATTAGTAGTAATACTAACATCATTACTATTAATATTGTGTGTGTCTGTTTAAATGCTGCCAGCATGTTATCTGTGCACCACATGCATGCAGTGCGCATGGATTCAGAAGAGGGCTTTGGATTCCCTGGAACTGGTTTCAGATGATTGGGAGCCACCATGTAGGTTCTGGGGATCAATCAAACCAAGGTCCTCTGGAAGAGCAGCCAGTGTTGTGAATCATTGGGCCATGTCTCCAGCACCCTTATATCTAATTTTATTAATTTGGATCTTCTCTTTACACGTTTTCATTGCTTTTTGTAAAAGTTGCCCATGTTAGCTGGGCAATGATGAAACACACCTTTAACCCCAACACTCAGGAGGCTGAGGCAGGTGCATCTGAGTTTGAGACGAGCCTGGTCTGCAGAGCTACTTTTAGGAAAGCAAAGGCTAGGCCCGAGAAACCTATCTCGAAACAACAACAACACAAACAAACCAAAAACAAAAAAACAAAACAAAAAAATTGTCAATGTTGATTATGCTTAAAGAACTGACTCTTCATTTCAGTGATTCTTTGTATTCTTGCTCTTGTTCCTAGTTCATCATTTCAGCACTGGGTTTGATTTTTTTTTCTTGCAGTATACTCTTTTCTGGTGTTATTTCTTCTTTTTGTCCTAGAACTTTGAAGAGTGCTACTAAGTTACTTGTATGAGAAGACTCCAGGTTTTTTATTTAGGTACTTAGTGCTATGATCTTGCTTCTTAGAACTGCCTCCATTGTATCCCTCAAGTTTGTGTTTGCTGAGTATTCATTTTTATTCAATGTTGAAACCTTTCAAAAGTCTTGATTCCTGTAATGAGTCAGTTTTCATCTAGTTGTTCAGTTTCAGTCATCATCACCACTATTATTATTATTATTATTACTATTATTATACTTTGAGACAAGATTTTTTATCTCATACTGTCTGCCCTGGAACTCATTCTGTAGACCAGGCTGACCTTGAACTCAATGAGATCATCCTGCTTCTGCCTTCCAAGGTCTAGAATTAAAGGTGTACACCACCATAGCTTGGCCCTAGTTTCCACTATTTTGTATGCTTTCTTTTGTTTATCATTGTTCAAATGATATGGTAGTCAGATAAGATTCGGGATATTATTTTAATTTTCTTATATCTGTTGCCGCCAGCGGCCACATACGAACCGGAATACCTGGAAGAGAATTCTGAGGTTAACGGGAAGGGGGCGAAAGAGAAATGAGTCAAGAGGACAGTTGCCCATAGAGACTGACTTTACTATCATTTAGCCAATATTTATTATCTTTGGAAAAACCACCCTGCCCCCCAAATGGCCGAGAGTTCGTTGGATCTTCTTCTCGGCTGGTTGTCTGCTTTCAGTCAAGCAGTTTTCTGCTGGTCTCCAGGTGGAGCTGCGCTGAGGTGAAAGCAGCTGTATTGTTCCCAATGTAACAAGGGCCAGAGATATCGCCAGGGGAAGGGTGGAGGCTATAGGCCAGGAATGTTGTAGCTTGAATAGGCCAGAGATAATGCCTGGGGAAGGGTGGGGTTGCCAGCCAGGAGGGTCACAGCTAAATGCTGTGGGGGGAAGGGACATATATCTGTTGTTTAGACTTGCTTTGTGTCCAGTTGATTTGTGTACGCAGTAAATTTTGGAGAATGTTCCATGAGCTGCTGAGAAGAAAGTGTATTCTTTTGTGTTTGGGTAAAATGTTCTGTAGGTTTCTGCTAGGTTCATTTGATTTATGACATTACTTAACTAATTTTTTTGGGTGACCTGTGTGTATTGGTGAGAGTGGGGTATTGAAGTCATCCACTGTCACTGTGTGACAGTCAATATGCAATTTAAGCAGTCAGTTTATTTTTTCTTTTATGGCCTTGGATGCCTTTGTGTTTGGTGCATTAATGTTTAGAATTGTCCTCTTGGTGGACTTTTCTATGACAAGCTTGTAGTATTCTTCCCTATCTCTTCTGATTAATTTTGTTTGAAGTCCACTTTGTCAGATATTGTAATGGATATGCCTGCTTGCTTTTAGGGTCCATTTGCTTGGTATATCCTTTTCTATGTTTTTACTCTGAGGTAATGTCTATCTTTGACTGTGAGGTTTAGGTCTTAAAAGTACCTGAAGGATGAATTCAGTTTCATAATCTAGTTTGTTAATCTGAGTCTATTTTAATTGAGGAATTGAGATCATTAACATTGCCAGTTATCAATGAGCAGTGTTTATTGATTCCTCGTTTTGGTTGTTACGGTGTACCAATACTTTGATGTCCTGAACAAGTATTATTTATTTCTTGTGTCTTCTTGGGTGTGACTAAAGTTGTCAGGTTAAAGCTTAATTTGTATGTAGAAACTGTTTAAATTTTTTATAATGAATTGTTTTTCTATTGTACCTGAGAGTTTTTCCTGAGTAAAGTAATCTAAGCCAACATCTGTGGTCTCTTACAGCTTGTAGTCCTTCTGGTTTTTAGAGTGTCCATTGAATACTCAGGTGTTATTCTAATAGGCAGTATTCATATGGTACTTAGTCTTTCCCCCTTACAACTTTTAAAATTCTTTATTTGTTTTGCACACTTAGTGTTTTCAGTATGTCTTGTGGGGAATTTCTTTTCTGGTCCTGTATATTTGGAGTTTTGTGATTCTTGTATCTTGATAGGAACTTCCTTCTTTAGACTTGACATTTTTTATGGTTTTTTAAAAAATATTTTCTGTAATGTTGAGTTGGGTTTCTTCTCCTTCCCTATCCTTGTCATTCACAGATTTGGTCTTTTCATAATGTCCTGGATTCCTGGATATTTTATGCCTGAATGTGTTGCATTAACTAATTTATTTATTCATTTTATACCCTGATTATGTCCTCCTCCTGACCCCTCCTCACACAATCCTTTCCCCTTTCACTACCCTTCTCTGCTGTGAGTGTGGGGACTCCACTGCATATCTCCCTGTTCTAGTACATCAAGTCTCTGCAGGGTTAATGCCAGTATTTTTAAAGGACTTAATATATTTTTCAACTGAGCTATCCATTTCTTCTGTTTTCAACTCCCAAGATTCTTTCTTCTCTGCGTTATACTCTGTTGGTGAGGTTAACCTTTAAGATTTTTGCTTGAAATCCTTAATTTTTCATTTGAACTTTTACTTCAGTTTGGATTTTCTTTAGTGATTCCATTTCTACCTTTATATCTTGAATTGTTTTCATTATTTTATTCAACTATTTCTTTGTGTTTTCACAGACTTCATCAAAGGATTTACTTATATTCTCTTCAAATTCCTTGAACATATCCATAATAGTTATTTTGAAGTCCTTGTCTACTGCTTCCACTATATTGCAAATCTCAGGCCTACTATACTGGGTCATGGTGGGAACGTATTGTTTTGTTAATTCATGTTTGTATTTTGAGTATGTGGATTTATGATGTTTGAGGTCTTTCTTGATGTTGATATCTGGTCTTGTCTTTGTTGGGTGGGTTTTCTCTTTGATTTCGGTTGCCCTCTCTAGATCCTAGGCAGCTGTAGAGACTGTGGAGTCCTTGGTAAAGAACCCTTCTGTAAGTCAGTGTGTGGGAGAAAGGGAGTGAGATCGGTTAGGAGGAAATGCTAAGAAGGGCTGTGGAAAAGAGGTAGGGGTATCAAGTCTGCACCAAGAAGTGGAGTACGCAGGGAGTGGGCGTGTGGTGGGAAGAGGGGATCCTGCAAGCAGCCTGCTACAGGATTGGGACACAGTGTGATGGAGAATGGAGAGAACAGTGAGAATCTCCTTCCTGAATCCCAGCCCAGTGTGGCCCTGGGTTTTCCTCAAAGTGTTTCTGCAGATCAGTGGCTGACAGAAAGAAATGAAGATGGCAGGAAGGCAAGGCTGAGAGGCTCAGCAGGAAAGAGCTAAGGTGGGACTGACAGGCATTTGACTCTTAGGTTATCATGATTGGGTGTTTTCTCCTGGCTTGATTCTGAGCATGCTCATTATTACTCCATATAAAAGTTACTAACTGACCACCATCTTCTCTCCGGAGACAGAGCAGGTGGGTACAGCCAGAAGCATAGGGAACAGGGGAGTGGCAGAGCAGCTGGCACAGGGTCCATCCAGGCTCCACCTGCACCCATGGGCTGGGCAGTGCCACAGCCGTCTGTGCATGGATCCATTTCAGACATCAATGAGAGGAGAGGTCCTGTGAAGGCTTGATTCCTCAGAAGAGGAGAGAATGCAAGTCAAGGAAATTGGGGGAGGTATGAGCAGGAGGAGGGCAGATGGGATAGGGGGTTTTTGGAGGAGTAACTCAGAAAGGGGATAAGATTTGAAATGTAAATAAAGCAAATATCTGATTAAAAGAAAAAAAGAAAAATAAATATTTTGATCCATGAGCACTTTGCATTACCATGGCTTCTTTTATTTTTTCCCTATTCATCAAGTAGTAACAAAAATTTATTGTGAGCTTCTAAATAGCACTCCTCTTCCAATCCTTCTCTCACTTTGCCAGGTCTGCCACAGTGAAGAATCCATTTCCTGATACTTCCTAGAGAACCAGCCACTCAGGGCAGTAGGAAAGAAACCCCACCACCACCTCTGGAGGCCCAGAGCTGCCACCAGTGATCTGGCAGGACTCACTACCCAGCACCCACCAAAAGCCTCACCCTTCCAAATAGCAATTCCCTTCTGATCATTCTCCCCCTTCCACCAACGCCTGCCCATTTTGCTGTGGCAGAACCTTGCCAGGTCTGCCATAGTGAAGACCACATCTCCTGATACTTCTTAGAGAACAAGCCACTCAGGGCATTTGAGAACAAGTCACTCAGGGCATTTGAGAACCAGCCTCTCAGGGCATTTGCACTTATTGCTGTAGCAGAATGTTGCCAGGACTGCCAGCATGAAAACACCATCACCTGATACTTCCTAGAGAACTAGCAGCACTTGGGTCATATGAAGTACAGAGAGGCCTGAGAGCACAGGAGAGCTGGTCTCCAAGTAGAACCTACATACCTGTGTGCACAGAGACAACGGGAATCCCAGGAGTACATATACACAGACTTGTAGGACAGATAAATCAAAATCAGAGAGAGCAAGACCAATGAAAACTAGATGAAAAAAGTGAAATGCAAGATCATTACCAATGAAACCAAGGCAACATGGCACAATCAAAAAACCCATTTCTCACAAAAGAAAAAATCCTGGACACCCCAACACACCAGAAAAGCAAGAGCTGGATTTAAAATCACACCTCATGATGCTGATAGAGGAATTCAAGAAGGACATAAATAACTCCATTAAAGAAATACAATAGAACATGGATCAAAAGGCAGAAGCCCTTAAAGAGGAAACACAAAAATCCCTTAAAGAAACACAGGATAACATGGGTACACAGGTAAAAACCCTTAAAGAGGAAACACAAAAATCTCTTAAAGAAACACAGGAAAACTATGTGAGAATCAACAGAGGGAGTGACCCCCACCACAACTTCTTCCCTCCATAATAGAGCAGACAGAGAACATCTGGTTGACCTTGACAACCTAAGTATAGCATTGCTTGAGGCAAGACTGAGAAGGGCTCCAAAGGCACAAAAGACGAAGCCAGCATATCAGTAATCTGTGCCAGAAGAAACCCAGCCATCCAGTGGTGCAGAGATAATCTTAAAGATCCACAGTAGGTTGAAGCACCAGCCAGTGACAATAAGACCATCTAATTCCTGGGAGAAGCAGATGGCTAAAGGCAAATGTAGGAACGTTACTAACAGAAACCAAGGCATTATGGCAGCATCTGAACCCAATTCTCCAACATTAGCAAGTCCTGGATACCCCAACACACCAGAAAAACAATATTTGGATTTAAAATCACTGGTCATGATGCTAGTACAGGAACACGTGAAGGACATACTTAAAGAAATTCAGAAGAAAATGGATCAAAAATTAGAAGCCCTTTCAAGGGAAAACCAAAAATCATTGAAAGACATTCAGGAGAATACAAAAGTCATTAAGGAGTAAATGCAAAAATTCACTTAAAGAAATACAAGAGAACTGTGATCAACAGGCAGAAGTTATGAAACAGGAAACCAAAAATTGCTTAAAGAATTAGAGGAAAACACAAAGAAGCAAATGACAGAACTGAGCAAAAACTTCCAGGATCTAAAAAGAGAAGTAGAAACAACTAAGAAAGCACAAAGGGAGACAACTTTGGAGATAGAAAACCTTGGGAAGAAATCAGGGACCATTTACGCAAATATCAACAACAGAATACAAGAGATAGAAGAAAGAATCTCAGATGCCGAAGATACCATAGAAACCATGGACTCAACAGTTAAAGAAAATGCAAAATTCAAAAAGCTTGTAACCCAAAATATCCAGGAAATCCAGGACACAATGAGAAAGCCAAATCTAAGGATTATAGGTATTGATGAGAGTGAAGATTTACAACTTAAAGGGCCAGCAAATATCTTCAACAAAATTATGGAAGAAAACTTCCCTAACCTAAAGAGAGAGATGCCCATGAATATACAAGAAGCCTACAGAACTCCAAACAGACTGGACCAGAATAGAAATACCTCCCGTCACATAATAATCAAAACCTCAAATGTACTAAACAAAGAAAGAATACTTAGGGCAGTAAGAGAAAAAAGGCAAGTAACATATAAAGGAAGACCTATCAGAATTACACCAGATTTCTCACCAGAGACCATGAAAGCTAGAAGATCCTGGGCAGAGCTCATGTAGACTCAAAGAGAACACAAATGCCAGCCGAGACTACTATACCTAGCGAAACTCTCAATTACTATAGATGGAGAAACCAAGATATTCCGTGACAAAACCAAATTTACACAATATCTTTCAACAAACCCAGCCTTACAAAGGATAATAGGAGGAAAGCACCATTACAACGAGGGAAACTATACCCTGGAAAGAGCAGGATATTAAGCTTCTTTCATCAAACCCAAAGAGGATAATCACACACGTATAAAATTAAAATCAAAAATGTTAGGAAGCAATAACCACTACTCCTTGATATCTCTTAACATCAATGGACTCAATTCCCCAGTTAAAAGACATAGACTAACAGATTGGTTATGTAAACAGAACCCTACATTTTGCTGCATACAGGAAACACACCTCAATGTCAAAGACAAAAACTACCTTAGAGTAAAAGGCTAGAAAACAATTCTACAAGCAAATGGTCCCAGGAAACAAGCCGGAGTTGCCATTCTAATTTCAGATAAAATTGACTTTCAACCTAATGTCATCAAAAGAGACATGGAAGGTCACTACTTGCCGGTCAAAGGAAAAATCCAACAAGAAGAACTCTCAATCCTGAACATTTATGCCCCAAATACAAGGGCGCCCTCATTCATAAAAGAAACTGTACTAAAGCTCAAACTACACATTGCACCTAACACAATAATTGTGGGTGACTTCAACACTCCACTTTCACCAATGGACCGATCAGGAACACAGAAACTAAACAGGGAGACAGTGAAACTAATTGAAGCTTTGAACCAATTGGAGTTAACATATATAGAACTTTTCATGCCAAAAGCAAAAGAATATACCTTTTTCTCAGCACCTCATGGTACCTTCTCCAAAATAGATCATATAGTTGGTCAGAAGACAGACCTCAACAAATATAAGAAGATTGAAATAATCCCATGCCTCCTATCCGATCACTATGGAGTAAAAGTGGTCTTTAATAACAGTAAAAACAACAGAAAGTCCACATACACATGGAAACTGAACAATACTCTACTCAATGATACCTTGGTCAAGGAAGAAATAAAGAAAAGAAGTCAAAGATTTCTTAGAATTTAATGAAAATGAATGCACAACATACACAAATCTATGGGGCACAATGAAAGCAGTGCTAAGAGGAAAACTCATAGCTTTGAGTGCCTCCAAAATGAAATTCGAGAGAGCTTACACTAGAAGATTAATGGAACAACTGAAAACCCTGGAACAAGAAGAAGCTAATTCACCCAGGAGGAGAAAAAGACAGGAAATCATCAAACTCAGGGCTGAAATCAATCAAGTAGAAACCAAGAGAACCATATAAAGAATCAACAAGACCAAAAGCTGGTTCTTTGAAAAAATCAAAAAGATTCATAAACCCTTAGCCAGACTAACCAAAGGTCACAGAGAAAGTATCCAAATTAACAAAATTAGAAATGAAAATGGAGATATTACAACAGAAACCGAGGAAATTCAAAAAATCATCAGATCCTACTACAAAAACCTGTACTCAACAGAACTGGAGAATCTGGAGGAAATGGACATTTTCTTACACAGATACCAATTACCAAAATTAAACCAGGATCAAATAGACCATCTAAACAGACCCATAACCCCTAAAGAAATAGAAGGGGTCATAGATAGGCTTCCAACCAAAAAAGGCACAGGACCAGATGGTTTCAGTGCAGAATTCTATCAGACCTTCAAAGAAGACTTAACACCAATACTCTTCAAACTTTTCCACCAAATAGAAAAAAAAGGAACACTACCCAACTCTTTCTTCGAAGCCACTATTACCCTGATACCAAAACCACACAAAGATCCAACTAAGAAAGAGAACTACAGGCCAATTTCCCTTATGAATATTGATGCAAAAATACTAAATAAAATTCTTGCCCACCGAATCCAAGAACACATCAAAATGATCATCCACCATGATCAAGTAGGCTTCATCCCAGGGATGCAGGGATGGTTCAATATAAGGAAATCCATAAATGCTATCCACTACATAAACAAACTCAAAGAAAAAAAAAACCACATGATCATTTCATTAGATGCTGAAAAGGCATTTGACAAAATTCAGCATCCTTTCATGCTAAAAGTCTTGGAAAGGACAGGAATTCAAGGCCCATATCTAAACATAGTAAAAGCAACATACAGCAAACCGATAGGCAACATCAAACTAAATGGAGAGAAACTTGAAGCAATCCCACTAAAATCAGGGACTAGACAAGGCTGCCCCCTCTCTCCATATCTTTTCAATTTAGTTCTTGAAGTTCTAGCTAGAGCAATTAGAAAACATAAGGAGGTCAAACGGATACAAATTGGAAAGGAAGAAGTCAAACTATCACTATTTGCAGATGATATGATTGTATACTTAAGTGACCCTAAAAACTCTACTAGAGAACTCCTACAGCTGATAAACAACTTCAGCAAAGTGACTGGCTACAAAATCAAAGCAAGCAAATCAGTAGCCTTTATATATTCAAAAGATAAGCAGATTGAGAAAGAAATTAGGGAAATGACCCCCTTCACAATAGCTACAAACAGCATAAAGTATCTTGGGATGACTCTAACCAAACAAGTGAAAGACCTATATGACAAGAACTTCAGATCTCTGAAGAAGGAAATCGAAGAAGATCTCAGAAAATGGATCTGAACCTTCCATGCTCGTGGATGGGCAGGATTAATATAGTTAAAATGGCCATCTTGCCAAAGGCAATCTACAGATTCAATGCTATTCCCATAAAAATCCCAACCCAGTTCTTCATAGAGCTAGAAAGAGCAATTCTCAAATTCATCTGGAATAACAAAAAACCCAGGATAGCTAAAACTATTCTCAACAGTAAAAGAACTTCAGGGGGATTCAATATCCCAGACTTTAAACTCTACTACAGAGCAATAGTGATAAAAACTGCATGGTATTGGTCCAATATCAGGCAAGCCGATCAATGGAATAGGATTGAAGACCCAGAAATGAACTGACAAACCTATGGTCACTTGATCTTTGACAAAGGAGGTGAAAACATCCAGTGGAAAAAAAATAGTCTTTTCAACAAATGGTGCTGGATCAATTGGAGGTCAGCATGCAGAAGAATGTGAATCGATCCATTCTTATCTCCTTGTACTAAGTTCAACTACAAATGGATCAAGGACCTCCACATAAAACCTGACACACTGAAAGTATTAGAAAAGAAACTGGGGAAGACCCTTGAGGGCATGGGCACAGGGGAAAAGTTTCTGAATAGAACACCAATAGCTTATGCTCTAAGATCAAGAATTGACAAATGGGACCTCATAAAACTACAAAGTTTCTGTAAGGCAAAGGACACCGTCAAAAGGACAAAACATCAACCAACAGACTGGGAAAGGATCTTCACCAACCCTAAATCCGACAGAGGGCTAATATCTAATATATACAAAGAACTCAAGAAAGTAGAACCCAGAGAACCAAATAACCCCATTAAAAAGTGGGGTACGCAGCTAAACAAAGAATTTTCACATGAAGAACTTTGTAGAGCTGAGAAACACCTTAAGAAATGTTCAACATCATTAATCATTAGGAAAATGCAATTCAAAACAACCCTGAGATTTCACCTTACACAAGTCAGAATGGCTAAGGTCAAAAACTCAGGAGACAGCAGGTGTTGGCAAGGATGTGGAGAAAGAGGAACACTCCTCCACTGCTGGTGGGATTGCAAGATGGTGCAACCACTTTGGAAATCAGTCTGGCGGTTCCTCAGAAAACTGGGCATGTCACTTCCTAAGGACCCTGTTTTACCACTACTGGACCTATATCCAGAGGATTCTTCAGCATGCAATAAGGACACATGCTCCACTGTGTTCATAGCAGCCCTATTTGTAGTAGCCAGAAGCTGGAAAGAACCTAGGTGTCCTTCAACGGAGGAATGGATACAAAAAAAATGTGGTATATTTACACAATGGAGTACTATTCAGCCATTAGAAACAATGAATTCATGAAATTCTTAGACAAATGGATGGAGCTGGAGAACATCATACTAAGTGAGGTAACACAGTCTCAAAAGATCAATCATGGTATGCACTCAATGATAAGTGCATATTAGCCTAGAAACTTTGAATACCCAGGACATAATCCACAAATTAAATGATGTCCAAAAAGAATGGAGGAGTGGCCCCTGGTTCTGGAAAGACTCAGTGCAAGAGTATAGGGGAATTCCAGAACAGGAAAGTAGGAAGGGGTGGATGGAAGAATAGGGGGACGGAAGAGGGCTTATGGGACTTGTGGGGAGTGGGGACCCAGAAAAGGGGAAATCATTTGCAATGTAAATTTAAAAAAAAAGAAAAGAAAAGAAAATATATAATAAAATTTAAAAAAAAAGAAATACAGGAAAACATACGTCAACAGGTAAAAGCCCATAAAGAGGAAACAAAAAAAATCCCCTTAAATATTTACAGGAAAACACAAACAAACAAGTGAAGGAACTGAATAAAACTACCCAAGATCTAAAAATTGAAGTAGAAACAATAAATCAAAAAGTGGGACATCTCTGGAGATAGAAAAACTTGGAAAGAATTCAGGAGTCATATAGGCAAGCATCACCAACAGAATACAGGAGAAGAAGAAAGAATCTGAAAGGAGCTCAAGATAACATAGAAAACATTGACTCAACAGACAAAGAAAATGCAAAATGCAAAAAGCCTGTAACCCAAAACATCCAGAAAATCCAGGACACAATGAGAAGACCAAACATAAGGCTTATACGAATAAATGAGAGAGAAGATTTACAACTTAAAGGGCCAGCAAATCTTCAACAAAATTATAGAAGAAAAGTTCCCTAATCTAAAGAAAGAGATGCCCATGAAGGCTACAGAACTCTGAATAGACTAGACCAGAACAGAAACTCCAGCCGACACATAATAAACAAAACACCAAATGCACTAAACAAAGAAAGAATATTAAAAGCAGTAAGGGGAAAAGGTCAAATAAGATATAAAAGCAGAACTATCAGAATTACAGCAGACTCACTGGAAACTGTGAAGGCTAAAAGATCCTGGGTATATGCCATACAGACCCTAAGAGAACATAAATGCCAGCCCAGGCTACTATACCCAGCAAAACTCTTAATTACCATAGACAGAAAAAAACAAGACATTCCATGACAAAACCAAATTTACAAAATATTAGTGGGAGACTTCAATACCCCACTCTCAGCAATGGACAAATCATGGAAACAGAAACTAAGTGAAACTAACTGAAGTTATGAACAAAATGTATCTAACGGATATTTATAGAATATTCCACCCTCGATCAAAAGAATATATCTTCTTTCCAGCACCTCATGGTACCTTCTCCAAACTTGACCATATAACTGGTCACAAAACAGGCCTCAACAGATACAGAAATACTGAAATAATTTCATGCACCCTATCAGATCACCATGGCCTAAGGCTGGTTTTAAGTTCAAACAAACAAACAAACAAAAATGGATAACACACATACACATGGACATTAAACAATGCTCTAATAAATGATAGCTTGGTTAAGGAAGAAATAAAGAAAGAAATTAAAACACTTTTTAGAATTTAATGAAAAGAGGACACATCATTCCAAAATTTATGGGGCTCAATTAAAGCAGTGCAAAGAGGAAAACCCATAGCTCTGAGTGCCTCCAAATAGAAAATGGAGAGAGCTTACACTAACAGCTTGACAACACACATGAAAACTCTAGAACAAAAAGAAGCAAATACACCCAAGAGGAGTAGACGGCGAAAAATAATCATACTTAAGGCTGAAATCAATCAAGTAGAAACAAAAAGAAATATACAAAGAATTTACAAAACCAAGAGCTGGTTCTTTGAGAAAATCAACAAGATAGATAAAACCTTAGCCAGACTAAAGGAGGGCTCAGAGACACTACCCAAATTAATAAAATCAGAAATGAAATGGAAGACATCAAAACAGAAACTGCGGGAATTCAAAAAAATCATTAGATCCTACTTCAAGAGCCAATACTCAACAAAATTTAAAAATCAGGATGAAATGGAAATTTTTCTAGATACATACTAGATGCCAATGTTAAAACAGGATCAGATAAACCATCTAAATAGTTGAATGAGTCCTGAGGAAATTGGAGCAGTTGTTAATAGTCTCCCAACTGAAGAAAAAAAAAAAAAGAAAAAGAAAAAAGCCCCAGGACCAGATGGGTTTAGCGGGGAATTCTATCAGAACTGCAAAGAAGAGCTAATGCCGATACTCTTCAAACTATTCCATAAAATAGAAACTCAAAGAACACTACCCAACTCATTCTATGAAGTCACAATAACATTTATACCTAAACCAAAGAAGGAAAGAGAACTTCAGACCAATTTCCCTTATGAACATTGATGCAAAATTACTGAATAAAATTCTGGCCAACCTAATCCAAGAATGCATCCAAACTATAATTCACCACAATCAGGTAAGCTTCATCCCAGTGATGCAAGGATGGTTCAGTATACGGAAATCCATTAATGTAATCCAATACATAAAGAAACTCAAAGAAATAAACCACATGGTCATGTCATTAGATGCTGAAAAAGCATTTGACAAAATCCAGCATCCCTTCATAATAAAATTCTTGTAGAGATCAGGAATTCAAGGCCCATAATTAAACATAGTGAAACCAATACACTGCAAACCTGTAGCCAACATCAACCTAAATGGAGAGAAACTTGAAGCAATCCAACTAAAATCGCGGACCAGACAAGTCTGCCCACTCTCCCCCTATCTATTCAATATAGTACTCAAAATCCTAGCCAGAGCAATTAGACAACAAAAGGATGTCAAAGGTATACAAACTGGAAACGAAGAAGTCAAAGTATCACTATTTGCAGATGATATACTTACACAACCCCAAAACTTCCACCAGAGAACTCCTAAAGCTGATAAATAACTTCAGAAAAGTGGCTACATATAAAATTAACTCAAACAAATCAGTAGCCTTCCTCTACTCAAAAGATAAACAAGCTGAGAAAGAAATTAGTGAAATGGCACCCTTCACAATAGTCACAAATAATATTACCTACCTTAATGTGACTCTAAACAAGCAAGTTAAAGATCTGTATGACAAGAACTTCAAGCCTCTGAAGAAAAAATCATAGAAGATCTCTGAAGACAGAAAGATCTCCTGTGCTCATGGATTGGAAGGATTAATGTAGTAAAAATGGCCATTGTGCGGAAAGCAATCTACAGATTCAATGCAATCCCCATCAAAATTCCAATTCAATTCTTCATAGAGATAGAAAGAGCAATCTGCAAATTCATTTGAAATGACTAAACACCCAGGATATCAAAAACTATACTTCAAAACAGAAGATCTCCTGGGGGAATCACAATCCCTGACCTCAAGCTCTACTACAGAACAATAGTGAAAAAAACTGTATGGTACTGGCAAGGAGACAGGCAGGAAGATCAGTGGAATAGAATTGAAGACCCAGATATGAACCCACACACCTACAGTCACTTTATATTTGACAAAGGAGATAAAAACCATTCAGTAGAAAAAAAGACAGCATTTTTTGGTTTAGAGATTATTTAGTATCTTTTTATTTAAATTTTTATTTATTTTCTATATTCTTTGTTTACATACTAAAAGCCTTCCCCTTTCCCAGTTCCCCCCCCCCCATATGTCCCTTAAGTCCTCTTCTCTCCATCCATTCTCTTATCTTTCCCCCTTCCTTTTCTCTGTCCTGGTACTCCCCTACAATGCTGGATCAAGCCTTTCCAAGATTAGGACCCTCTTCTTCCTTCTTCATGGGAATCATTTGATATGCTAATTGTATCTTCAGTGTTCAGAGCTTCAGGGCTAATTAATATCCACTTATCAATGATTGCATTCCATATGTATTCTTTTGTGATTGTGTTACCTCACTTAGGATGATATTTTCCAGATCAAATCATTTGCCTAAAAATTTTGTGAATTCATTGTTTCTAATTGCTGAGTAGTATTCCATTGTGTAAATATACCACATTTTCTGTATCCATTCCTCCTTTGAGGGGCATCTGGGTTCTTTCCAGCTTCTGGCTATTATAAATAAGGCTGCTATGAACATAATCGAGCATGTGTCTTTATTGCATGCAGGGAATCCTTTGGGTATATGCCCAGGAGAGGTATAACAGGGTCCTCTGGAAGTCTCATGTCCAGTTTTCTGAGGAACCTCCAGACTGATTTCCACAGTGGTTGTACCATCTTACAGCCCCACCAGCAGTGGAGGAGTGTTCCTCTTTCTCCACATTCTAGCCAACACCTGCTGTATCCTGAGTTTTTAACCTTAGCCATTCTGACTGGTGTGAGGTAAAATCTCAGGCTTGTTTTGATTTCCATTTCCCTATTGGCTAATGATGTTGAGCATTTCTTTTTTTTATTGATATATTTTTTATTTACATTTCAAATGATTTCCCCTTTTCTGGGTCCCCACTCCGCGCAAGTCCCATAAGCCCTCTTCCCTCCCCCTGTTCCTCCATCTACCCCTTCCCATTTCCCTGTTCTGGAATTCCCCTATATTCTTGCACTGAGTCTTTCCAGAACCAGGGGCCACTCCTCCATTCTTTTTGGACATCATTTAATATGTGGATTATGTCTTGGGTACTCAAAGTTTCTAAGCTAATATTCACTTATCAGTGAGTGCATACCATTATTGATCCTTTGAGACTGTGTTACCTCACTTAGTATGATGTTCTCCAGCTCCATCAATTTGTCTAAGAATTTCATGAATTCATTGTTTCTAATGGCTGAATAGTACTCCATTGTGTAAATATACCACATTTTTTTGTATCCATTCCTCTGTTGAAGGACACCTGGGTTCTTTCCAGCTTCTGGCTAATACAAATAGGGCTGCTACGAACATAGTGGAGCATGTGTCCTTATTGCATGCTGAAGAATCCTCTGGGTATATGCCCAGGAGTGGTATAACAGGGCCGTCAGGAAGTGTCATGCCCAGTTTTCTGAGGAACCGCCAGACTGATTTCCAAAGTGGTTGCACCATCTTACAATCCCACCAGCAGTGGAGGAGTGTTCCTCTTTCTCCACATCCTTGCCAACACCTGCTGTCTCCTGAGTTTTTGACCTTAGCCATTCTGACTGGTGTGAGGTAAAATCTCAGGGTTGTTTTGATTTGCATTTCCCTAATGACTAATGATGTTGAACATTTCTTAAGGTATTTCTCAGCTCTCTGAAGTTCTTCATGTTAAAAATTCTTTGTTTAGCTCCGTACCCCATTTTTTAATGGGGTTATTTGGTTCTCTGGGTTCTACCTTCTTCAGTTCTTTGTACATATTAGATATTAGCCCTCTGTCAGATTTAGGGTTGGTGAAGATCCTTTCCCAGTCTGTTGGTTGATGTTTTGTCCTTTTGACGGTATCCTTTGCCTTACAGAAACTTTGTAGTTTTATGAGGTCCCGTTTGGCAATTCTTGATCTTAGAGTGTAAGCTATTGGTGTTCTATTCAGGAACTTTTCCCCTGTGCTCATGAGGCTACCCCCTCTCTCCATATCTTTTCAATATAGTTCTTGAAGTTCTAGCTAGAGCAATTAGACAACATAAGGAGGTCAAAGGGATACAAATTGGAAACTATCACTCTTTGCAGATGATATGATAGTATACTTAAGTGACCCTAAAAACTCTACTGGAGAACTCCTACAGCTGATAAACAACTTCAGCAAAGTGCTGACTACAAAATCAACACAAGCAAATCAGTAGCCTTTATATATTCAAAGGATAAGCAGACTGAGGAAGAAATTAGGGAAATGACTCCCTTCACAATAGCTACAAACAGCATAAAGTATCTTGGGGTGACTCTAACCAAACAAGTGAAAGACCTATATGACAAGAACTTCAGATTTCTGAAGAAGGAAATCAAAGAAGATCTCAGAATATGGAAAAATCTTCTATGCTAGTGGATGGGCAGGATTAATATAGTTAAAATGGCCATCCTGCCAAAGGCAATCTACAGATTCAATACTATCCCCATAAAAATCCCAACCCAGTTCTTCATAGAGCTATAAAGAGCAATTCTCAAATTCATCTGGAATAACAAAAAAAAAAAAAAAAAAAAAAACTAGGATAGCTAAAACTATTCTCAACAGTAAAAGAACTTCAGGGAGATTCAGTATCCCAGACTTTAAACTTTACTACAGAGCAATAGTGATAAAAAACTGCATGGTATTGGCACAATGTCAGACAAGCAGATCAATGGAATAAGGTTGAAGACCCAGAAATGAACCCACACACCTATGGTCACTTGATCTTCGACAAAGGAGCTGAAAGCATCCAGTGGAAAAAAGATAGTCTTTTCAACTAATGGTGCTGGTTCAATTGGAGGTCAGCATGCAGAAGAATGTGAATCGAACCATTCTTATCTCCTTGTACTAAGCTCAACTCCAAATGGATCAAGGAAAAAGAAACTGGGGAAGATGTTGAGCATTTCTTAAGGTGCTTCTTGGCCATCTGAATTTCTTCAGGTGAAAATTCTTTGTTTAGGTCTGTACCCCATTTTTATTAGGGTTATTTGGTTCCCTGGGGTCTAACTTCTTGAGTTCTTTGTATATATTGGATATTAGCCCTCTATCGGATGTAGGGTTGGCGAAAATCTTTTCCCAATCTGTTGGTTGTCATTTTGTCCTTTTGACGGTGTACTTTGCCTTACAGAAACTTTGTAACTTTATGAGGTCCCATTTGTCAGTTCTTGATCTTAGAGAATAAACTATTGGTGTTCCGTTCAGGAACTTTTCCCCTGTGTCTATGTCCTCAAGGGTTTTCCCCAGTTTATTTTCTATCAGTTTCAGTGTGTCTGGTTTTATGTGGAGGTCCTTGATCCACTTGGAGTTGAGCTTAGTACAAGGAGATAAGAATGGATCAATTCGCATTCTACTGCATGCTGACCTCCAGTTGAGCCAGCACCATTTGTTGAAAAGGCTATCTTTGTTGCACTGGATGTTTTCAGCTCTTTTGTCAAAGATCAAGTGACCATAGGTGTGTGGATTTACTTCTGGGTCTTCAATTCTATTCCATTGGTCCACTTGCCTGTCCCTGTGCCAATACCATGTAGTTTTTAACACTATTGCTCTGTAGTATTGCTTGAAGTCTGGGATACTGATTTCCCCAGAATTTCTTTTGTTGTTGAGAATGGTTTTAGCTATCCTGGGTTTTTTGTTATTCCAGATAATTTTGAGAATTGCTTTTTCCAACTCAGTGAAGAACTGAGTTGCGATTTTGATGGGGATTGCATTAAATCTGTATATTGTCTTGGCCAGATGGCCATTGTAACTATATCAATCCTGCCAATCCATGAGCATGGCAGATTTTTCCATTTTCTGAGGTCTTCTTCGATTCCTTCTTCAGAGACCTGAAGTTCTTGTCATATAGATCTTTCACTTGTTTGGTTAGAGTCACACCAAGATACTTTATATTGTTTGTGACTATTATGAAGGGTGTCATTTCCCTAACTTTTTTCTCAGCCTGCTTATTCTTTGAGTATAGGAAGGCAAGTGATTTGCTTGAGTTGATTTTAAAACCTGCCACTTTGCTGAAGTTGTTTATCAGCTGTAGGAGTTCTCTGGTGGAGTTTTTTGGGTCACATAAGTATACTATCATGTCATCTGCAAATAGTGATAATTTGACTTCTTCCTTTCCAATTTGTATCCCTTTGACCTCCTTATGTTGTGTAATTGCTCTAGCTAGAACTTCAAGCATTATATTGAAAAGATATGGAGAGAGAGGGCACCCTTGCGTAGTCCCTGATTTTAGTGGGATTGCTTCAAGTTTCTCTCCATTTAGTTTGATGTTGGCTACCGGTTTGCTGTATATTGCTTTAATTATGTTTAGGTATGGGCCTTGAATTCCTGCTCTTTCCAAGACTTTTAGCATGAAAGGATGCTGAATTTTTCCATGTGCTTTTTCAGCATCTAATGAAATGATCATATGTTTTTTTTTTCTTTGAGTTTGTTTATGTAGTGGGTTGCATTGATTGGATACCTTGGTCAAGGAAGAAATAAAGAAAGAAATGAAAGACTTTTTAGAATTTAACAAAAATGAAGGCACAACATACCCAAATCTATGGGACACAATGAAAGCAGTGGTAAGAAGAAAACTTGTAGACCTGAGTGCCTCCAAAAGAAACGGGAGAGAGCATACACTAGCAGTTTAATGTCACAACTGAAAGCCCTGTAACAAAAAGAAGCTAATTCAGCCAGGAGTAGAAGGCAGGAAATCATCAAACGCAGGACTGAAATCAATCAAGTAAACACAAAAAGAACCATACAAAGAATCAACAAAACCAGGAGCTGGTTCTTTGAAAAAATCAACAAGATAGATAAACCCTTAGCCAGACTAACAAAAGGGCACAGAGACAGTAGCCAAATTAACAAAATCGGAAAAGACAAAAGAGATATAACAACAGAAACTGAGGTAATTCAAAAAAATCATTACATCCTACTACAAAAGCCTATACTCAATACAACTGTAGAATCCGGAGGAAATGGACAATTTCTTAGACATATATCAAATACCAAAATTAAATCAGGATCAAATAGATCATCTAAACAGTCCCATAATCCCTAAAGAAATAGAAGGGGTCATAGAAAGCCTTGCAACCAAAAACAGCACAGGACCAGATGATTTTAGTGCAGAATTCTATCAGACCTTCAAAGAAGACTTAACACCAATACTCTTCAAACTATTCCACAAAATAGAAACAGAAGGAACACTACCCAACTCGTTCTACGAAGCCACAATTATGCTGATACCAAAACCACACAAGGATCCAACAGAGAAGGAGAAATTCAGGCCAATTTCCCTCATGAATATCGATGCAAAAATACTCAAAATTTTTGCCCACCGAATCCAAGAACACATCAAAATGATCATGCAACATGGTCAAGTAGGCTTCATTCCAGGGATGCAGGGATGGTTCATCAAATGCTATCCACTACATAAACAAACTCAAAGAAAAAAAAACACATGGTCATTTCATTAGATGGTGAAAAAGCACATGGCAAAATTCAGCATCCTTTCATGCTAAAAGTCTTGGAAAGAACAGGAATTCAAGGCCCATACCTAAACATAATTAAAGCAATATACAGCAAACCGGTAGCCAACATCAAACTAAATGGAAAGAAACTTGAAGCAATTCCATTGTTAAGTGATGTTAAGTATATCACATATAAGCCCCTGGGGATCAAAAGAGGGTTTGAAACTGGAGGTACAGCTGGTTTTGAATTAAATGTGGGTACTGGGAACTGAACCCAGGTCCTATGCAAAAGCAAACAAAGAATTTGGAATTCTTACAACTTAACCACTGGACCATCTCCCCAGCCCCATTTATTTTTTAAAGAGACAGAGTCACAGTTTTCTACTGCCCAGTCTGGCTATAAATTCGTGAGGTCAAGCAACCATACCTCACTCTCTCATGTAGCTGGGACTGTAGGTGCGTCACCACCTGCTTTTATTTATTTATTTTTTTTTATTTTGAGGGGAGGGGTGAGACAGAGTCTCTCTGCACAGCTCTAGCTGTCCTGGAATTCAATAAGTAAGCTAGGCTGGCCTCAAACTTGCAGAAATCCACCTGCCTCAGCCTCCCAAGTAGCTTGGACTGCAGATGGGCCACCACCTAGTTTTAAACTCTTCATATCCCTGTCCTTACCAGAAAGTCACATGTCCAAGGAATCTGAAGTGAGAAAGATCTGGGACTTTGGACACAGCCTCTGGTATTCCAGAGTCCAAGTCTGTGACATGACAGTAAGGCTACCTCCCTCTGGAATTACTGGAAAGATTAGTGATGGAAAGTGAGAAGTGTTCAGTCACTGTGATAAGAACCTAGAAGATACAAAACAAATGATAGTTCTTTCAAAAAAAATTGTAATACATAACAAAACCACCAAAAAATTGTCTAATCCTCTGCCACTGGAGGAGATTAAAGACTCACACAGCTGTCTCACTTGTCTGACACTTATCCAGCCCCAAATGCCTGCAGGGCCTCAAACCGTGAGGTGCGTGCCAAACCCTGAACTTCAGCCCCAGGGCAAGGGAGGACAGTAAGCATGGCCAGTCTGGCAGCATGCATCTGGTCAGAGTGGAGTCCAGGAGCTCCCAGTGAGCTGCACACAGATGGGGCAAGGACAGGCACAGCAGACCACAAAGAAGCGGCTGGCTAGGCCAGGGGTCTGGGAGTACCAGGAGGAGCCAGTGGGGAAGAGGCTCAAGGAACAGTGGCTCCTCCCAGCAGGACCAAGCATGTGACAAGAATAACAACCCTCCCCTGCTGACACACCCCTTCCCCCCCTACCCCCACCCAGGCAAAGCTGCCTTTGTTCACAGGGACAGCAGAGGTGAGTCACTGTGACATTGTCTACCACTCTATTAGCAGGAAACAGCTGGACTGGCCAATATACCAAATGCAGGAAACCTCTATCTCCCCAGGGCCCCCAGGGCCCTTCCCTGCTTAGACACCCAGCATCCTGCCTGCCTGTCCCCTTGAGAGCCCTGAACAGCCTCAGGCATCCATCCTGCACAGACAACTCCGTTTCCTGCCTCCGTGTTTCTGAGGCAAAACTCTGAGCCGCATTTTGGAGACCTTAGAGCTGGTGGCTCCTGGACGACATGAAAACAGGCAACAGGCAGAACAATGGCACTGCATTAATTCAGGAAAGACACTTTCCCTAGACAAATGCCCGGGCAGGTGGGCACCACCCAATGCCACAGCATGTTCAGAAAGAACAAGGACCATTCTGCCTCTGAAAAGGGGGTGGGGGGACTCTTCCCAACTTCCTTATCTACAGATTTGACACAGGCTGGTGCAGATAAAGGCCTTTTCCATGCCGAGATTCATAACCAGCTAAAACAAACAAACAAACAAACAAACAAACAAAACACAATAAAGAAGGTGGTTTGTGGCCTCAAGTCAGAAGACAGCCCCACCTGTGTCCTATCTCCAAAGTTTCTTAGCTGTGTCTCCTGGAGCACACTTTACTTGACATCCTTTGATGAAAGTCTATAGCAAGTGTCTGTGGGGGATAGAATGTAAATTAGTGAGGTCAACATAGCCACATCCTCACATGGTCAAGACCAAATGATCCAGCACTACTGTGGCAGAGGCAGGTGAAATTCTGGGAGCTCCATGCCAGATAGGGCTTTATATACTAAGATCTTGTTTCCAAAACAAATGATAGGTAGGTAGGTAGATGGATGGATGGATGGATGGATGGATGGATGGATGGACCGGAGGGTGGGTGGGTGGATGGGTGGATGGAAAAATGAATGGGTGGGTGAGTAGATGGATGGATGGGTGAGTGGATGGATGGGTGGATGGATGGATGGGTGAGTGGGTGGGTGGATGAATGGGTGGATGGGTGGATGGACAGATGGATAGATGGATGGATGGATGGATGGATGGATGGATGGATGGATGGATGGACGGGAGGGTGGGTGGGTGGATGGGTGGATGGAAAAATGAATGGGTGGGTGAGTAGATGGATGGATGGGTGAGTGGATGGATGGCTGGATGGATGGATGGGTGAGTGGGTGGGTGGATGGATGGGTGGATGGGTGGATGGGTGGATGGACAGATGGATAGATGGATGGATGGATGGATGGATGGATGGATGGATGGGAGTGTGGGTGGGTGGATGGGTGGATGGGTGGATGGGTGGATGGAAGGATGAATGTGTGGGTGAGTAGATGGATGGATGGGTGAGTGGATGGATGTGTAGATGGATGGATGGGTGAGTGGGTGTGTGGATGGATGGGTGGATGGGTGGATGGGTAGATGGACAGATGGATAGATGGATGGATGGATGGATGGATGGATGGATGGATGGATGGACCGCTGGGTGAGTGGATGGGTGGATGGGTAGGTGGATGGGTGGATGGGTGGGTGGGTGGATAGAAGCATGAATGGGTGGGTGGGTAGATGGATGGATGGGTGAGTGGATGGATGGGTAGATGGATGGATGGGTGGATGGGTGGATGGGTGAATGGGCAGATGGATAGATGGATGGATGGATGGATGGATGGATGGATGGATGAATGGATGCATGGATGGATGGGTGGGTGGATGGGTGGATGGGTGGATGGATGGATGGATGGATGGATGGATGGATGCATGGATGGATGGGTGGGTGGATGGGTGGATGGGTGGATGGATGGATGGATGGATGGATGGATGGGCTGAAGTTCAAGTCCGTCAGGGTGGCTACAAGTTTCAACTTACCCAGCCTCAATCCTCATGTATATAACTCTCTCTTGGTTGAGGTATGAGCTCTAACCCTGAACAGTATCACTGGGGCCTGAATATATCCATGTCTATATGGGATTCATCTTATTTTAAACCTCAGCCTCCAGGGCTGGACATGGGGGCACACACACTTGTAATTTAGCACCTGGGAGACAAAGCAGGAAGGTCAGGAGTTCAAGGTCATAATCTCTGACTACAGAGTGGATTCCCAGACAGCCTGGTTTTCATGAGACTCTCTCTCAAAAGAAAACCAAATCTCCATCTCCACTTCTAAGGATTACAGTTAAAAACAAAACAAAAAACAAAAAGCAAAAAACAAACCGCAGCTTGGGTAGGAAGTTATGGGAACGAGGCTGCTCAGGGTTTCATGAAGTCACTTCAAGAAGGTCCTTGGGTAGCCAGGCGGTGCTGGCGCACGCCTGTGATCCCAGCACTCTGGGAGGCAGAGGCAGGCAGATTTCTGAGTTCGAGGCACCTGCTCCTAAAGGAGAAAGGCCCTTTAGGCCAGAGTCACTGTCCACCTTCCCTGACTAGAGTCCCTGATCCCTTCCCCCACACACAGACAGAGGAGGCCCACCCCCCTCTTCTGATGGGAACAGCACCACCAGGGCCAGCTGCAGTGTAGGTCCAAAAAAAAAAAAAAATCAAACGTGTTACAGTCCCCCAGGGCTGAAGCCAATTCTGCGACTACCTTTCTTGACCCGTGTGCCCTACGATTAATGTTTCCCAAAGCCAGTAAGCCTAAAAGAATTTGCTGGGGAGAAGACGATACAGAAGGCCTCACCAGCCCTGCATATGCACAGGGTTCTTCTGCATGTCAACATGTGAGCTCCTCAGACAGAAAGACTGTCCCACCTGACCTGTCGCAGACTGCAGTGTTCTACAAGAGAAGGTACAGGGCACCCACAAGTTCATCCAGCCCTGGGCATGGTGGCAGGGAGGCCTGCCTCCCCATTTGTTAACTCCCTCTTGGCCACATCTGTATTCCAGAAGTGTTACCTGAGACTGTCACTTTCCCCATGGCTGAAGGCGTGGTTCAGTGAGCATCCTCAGGCAAGAATAATCCCTTTTTGGTAGGATGTGAACAACCATGACTCGGGGATAACCAGTGCATGGGGTGGAGGGTAACACTTGTTCTATGCCCAATTTTGGTGTAACTATGGAAACCCCAGCTCTCCCAAAGATGGGCCTTCTCATCTGAGCGCTACACAGAGGGTACTGGCTGCTTCTGCACTGATTCCTACTCTACTTGGTGAGCTGTCTTCACGGCCCACAGCCCACTCCTGGGTACCACACAGTGTTATAGGACCATCCTGGCAGGAAACCAGAGATCTAGATAAAACAAGCAGAGAATGTTGAAACCTAGGCACATAACCCTAGCATAACTACAGCTCTCCTTTTGCTCAGAGCACCTAGCCCTAGTTGTTTCAGTGCTTGAGGAATTGGACTGTCTAGTAATTATCTGCTGCTTCCTTGAAAGTGTGGCCCCAGAGCATACTAAAGCTTCATCACTCCTCCCAGCCACGGAGATCCAGTAATGGGGCCCGGGGAAGGAGGAATAAGATTGCAACCGGGGAGTCAGGTATCAGAGAGAGCCTCCTGGATCTTCTATGGGAAGCTGACTTCCCATTTGCTTCAAAGTACCAAACACCCAACACAGCAGGCTGAGAACCTCTGCCCAGCCTTTCCAGAAGCCTAGCTGAGGTTTAAGGCCTTGCCCAGAATGCCAGAGTGCTCAAAGGAGTGCAGAGTCAGCTTTATGCATGCCCATCCGCAGTTAGCGCTGGGATGTATGGAGCCCATAAGCTGGCCAGGCACCCCCAGTGTCACCACAGAAACATATGGTGTCCCTAACTCACCCAGGTGCACTAGGCTGCACTCCCTCCCAAATTACAGCCTTCACCAAGTCCCCTTGCTGAGCTATCCAAGGAGGCTGCTGCGAGTTTATGCCTGGGGTGCAGGATGCTTTCACAGTGAACCTCTTGGCTGCAAAACATTTCTTTTCCAAAAGATGCTGCCAGGAAACTGGGAGAAAAGAAAAGCTAGTGCAAAGGCCCACTCAGCCTTTGTTTTTCTTTGAAGAATGCACACAGGCCAGAAGGCAAAAGAACAGGGCTGAGCTCTGGGGGTGTGGCCCGCCTGGGGCCAGCCATGCCCCAGGGACAGGTGAGTTTGATAATTGATAAGCTGTTTAGAGCCTGGCAGTGCTTCACCTCAGCTAGGAGAGAGCAACCTCAGAACTGGGAGCAGGATTCATTAGCACCCTGCTGCTGACCCTTCCCTGTTTCCTCCTGCCTCCCAGCCACAGATGACATTTCACAGGGAGAGAAGAGCTACCTAGGCATGAGGCTCAGCACGAGAAAACCATTAAAAAGAACACCTTGTGCGAAGTCAAAATGCAAGTCCAATGGTGAGTTGCCTGAGAAATCTTGGAAAGTGAAATCTGTGAGTCAGAAGGGCCGGGTCCTCCTCTTCCACAGCTGTGGCTACAAGAGAAAGCATGGAACCTAGGACAGATTTGTTGAACAAAGGAACAGATGAATTCCCAGCAGACCTAGACCTGGGGTGCCCATCTGGCTTTGTTAAAGGCCTGTCATCCAGACTGACAGTTTTCAAAGAGACAATAAGAATCAGCAGCGGGTATCTAGAAGCTAAGCTCTTGGCTACTTTCAAAAAGCAATCACGCTGAAGGGGGTATGGGGGCAGTCTTAGGAGCCTGAGGACAACAGACACTATCTATTACAAAACCCAGGACTCTGTTAGACAATCTGCACACACCCTTCCCACACACGGAGCACACCAAATCTACCCAAGACAGCGCCTGGAAGCAGCACGGGAACAGAATCCCCTTCTTAGCAATGACCCTAAGTGACTCGCCTAGGAGGTACAGCATCCTAGGCAGAGAAGGGGGCTGTTCCCCTGCTGCCCAGCAGTCTGTGCGGTCTGATCCCTGGTCCGTTCTCCTACCCCTGTATACAGATACGAACTGTGCTCCTATATAGTTCCATCCCTGGGTACACACCCCTGAATGTGGCCTGGCCAGTCGTGTCACAAAGAAACATAACCTCTCTCCCACCATAGAACAGAGTCTTTACCATAGTAGATAGCAGAGTCTTCCCTTTCCCAGCAGTAGCTGGATTTTGTGTTGGGAGCATCCAGAGCCCAGATCTCAGTGCCACTTAACAGATTTCAACTGAAAGACTACTAGCTTCCTCCATAGTGAGAAAGCATATTGTAGGGGACCACCTGAGAGCCAGAGTCAACTGCCGCACATGCGAGCCAGGCTCCCCAGAACCCTCCAGGATCTGAAGAGTGACCAGTGGACTGCCACCGTGTTAAAGCTTTGGCATGGGCACAGGCAGCCGAGCTCAGAAGACAGAGCTAACCCACAGCACAGAGAGGTGGACAGCAGTTACCTGAACCCACTGAGTCTTGGAGCCGGCTATTCTGCTACTTAGAAAACTGACACAAAAGCCATTGTCTGCAAGGCCACTGAGAGGAATGGGGTCATGCTGCTGTGGAAAGATGGCTGAAGAGGGAGTGAATGAGTCAGTCGACCTGTGGAAGGAGAAAGTCGAGCAGGGCAACGGCCAGATGCTGGCTTACCATAAAAATATCTGGAAAGTGTCACAGAGATGGCTCAGTGGGCAACAGTACTCACTCCCAAGCCTATAAACCCTAAGTTTCATACATTCACCCTCTGACATGTATGTACACCATCAATAAAAAAAACATGAAAAAATACCTTATGAAATTGCATTATATCAATGCTAACAGATATAACTTATTTAGTATGGAGAGACATAGATTGTGTTGGGAACATAGTATTTGATTGAATGTTAAGATTTATCATGTTCTGAAAAATATGGCTACTTTTTCTTTATTAGTTGCATTAAAACATGTCTTCTGCGAATTTTACAGTTTTGGTTTTCATCACATTCCTTTAACTATAAATATTAGCTGGTCTGAAGACTACATAATCACTACATTCTTCATTTTCTCTATGTAATATACAGGCAAGTGGACAAGGGGAAATGTTGATAATATAGTTATAGATGCTGAACTGAGACTATATGTATGCCAGTAGTTCAAGAATAATTAAAACCACAATGGTTTGGTTAATTCAGTGAAAGGGACAAACAATTTACTACCCACACAAGAGTTAATACTGCTAAAAACAGATAATCAATAACAACTAAGTGTGCAATCACCGACTTATGATTGTAATTGTTATTACACGACTAAAGGCCACTTACATGAACATGGGAATTTTTTTTTAAATATATATGCCACCAACAAAACCCTCTAAGTCATTTACTCTTATTTATCTATTTCAAGAATTAATAATAGCTGCATAAGTACTCATGTTGTGCAAATCCCCATCATCCATAATAAATTGCTTATATGAATAGTACACAAAAAATGTGTTGACATCACAGGTTCTGATATTGAAAAAGGAAACCCCATCTTTCTTTCAAGGCATCCTCAGAGGATAAATATCCTCAATGCACAGGCATCACGAGGACATGTTGATACTATTATCTTTTCGGCTAATAGAAGCCAGTCACTATAGTTCAGGTGGAAGAATGGACGATTACAGTATTAAACTGAATAATAAATCTAAAGGTTCCTACATTCTCATGCCCAAAAACTAAAGTTAAAACTCTAGAATAAGAAAGACCATAAGTTAAAAATCTTTGAGGATGATCTAAGTCTTGTGGTATCCACACATTTACAACATCTTGATAATGCAAGCATGTAGAAAAAGAGGTCAGCCTCACAGAAACAAGGAAAAAGAGAGAAAAGTCTTGGTAAAGTGTTGTTCCCTAGTTGCAATGGATCAGGACAATTTGGCATAGTGAAGCAGACCACTGGAGCATAGCCAGCAATGGGACCTGACGTGCTATGAGATAAACCTTCAGGAACATATGATTAGAGTCTGTGAAGCCCCTTTGGATTACATCTTCCAATTGAAAGAGCATGGATGGCTCTTGTCTTAGAACACAGTCTTGGTTTTGACCAACATCACATTTCCCTAACCTGCATGTATAATTGTTTCTAGTTTAAAAGATAATGTCCTTCCTTTTGAATGTACTCTGGCTTGGAAAACAGAGGAATGGTGGGAAATCTTTGAGAAATAGAAAAAAAATTCTTTAAAAACACTTCAGAGACCTGAGTGATTACTCAATCCTCTCTACTGAGGAAAATACAGAAGTT
Organism: Apodemus sylvaticus; assembly: GCF_947179515.1. Classification (NCBI taxonomy): domain Eukaryota; kingdom Metazoa; phylum Chordata; class Mammalia; order Rodentia; family Muridae; genus Apodemus; species Apodemus sylvaticus. Next base: position 391,104 of record NW_026262993.1, on the reverse strand, counting down.
ACTCCTGTAATAGCTAGGATGTTAAAAAACCCCAACAGGAAGAACCCGCCCACAAGATGATATCTGTATAGTGCCTGATGTTACAGAATATTTGCCAGACTGGCTCAGGAGAACATCTATGGACACTGCCAGGAATCACCATGATGGCCATACTCACAGGGCTTTTGTACCTGGGTGAGATATGAACAGGGGGTGTGGATACTTATGTCTGTAAGGGAACCTACTCAACAGCCAGTTTTAATTTCACATTGACAATCTAGGGCATCCCATCTGCCTCTCAATGTGAAAAGGACTGAGAGAAAATTTTCTTTCAGGTCTTGTTGTGGAACCCAGGACTGCAGTACAGGCAGGTGAGTGTCTCCAGCCATCCCCGGATTTGATTCTTCAGTATGATGAGAAAATCTCTATTTTACTGTCTAGAGGGTCCAATATTGACCATGGTAGTGGGGGGGAAAAAGCATTCGTGTGATAATGTCTTCTTCCATGGGAGTTTTATGTTCTAAGATATGATGTCGAAGGAAGATGTTCTTCTGGGACTCAGCCTTTGATTTCTTCACAGAACACCTCCCAAAGCCAATTATCTGGGCTGAGCCATGCTCTGTGATTGCCTTACATACACCTGTGATTATATGGTGTCAGGATTCCTTTTGAGGCCCAGGAGTATCGTCTGTATAAAGGGAGAAGTGTAGATCCTTGGGACACTCAATTTCCTCTGGAAACCAGGAATAAGGCCAAGTTTAGCATTCAATACATGGCAATTGCCTATGCAGGCATCTATAAGTGTTATTATAAGAGTGATGCTGGATTTTCAGGGCACAGTGATGCCATGGAGTTGGTTGTGACAGGTGAGTGGAAACTCAGGTATCCCAGCATGGGCTATATGCTAAGATGGATATCTATTTTCCAGTAGCTCTTCTCTCAAGTCCAATCCTTTAGGATAATGTGTGTAACTCATCATCATTTCACATTCTACTTCTTGTATGCCAGGAGCATATGGAAATCCAAGCCTGTCAGTCTGGCCCAGCCCTGATGTGACCTCTAGAATTTTCATAGCCTTTATGTGTAGCTCACACATAGGATTTGGCAGATTCATTCTGATCCAGGAAGGAAAAAACCACCTGTTATGGATCCTGGACTCACAGTATCAGGACAATCATTCATTCCAGGCTACTTTTGTTGTGGATGCTCTTACTCCCAAACACAATGGAACATTCAGATGTTACGGCTTTTTTAAGAATAAACCTCAGGTGTGGTCAAACTCAAGTGACCCCCTTGACCTCATGGTCTCAGGTAATGTTCTCACATTGTTCTTTTTCCTAAGATGATCTCTAGCTTAGAATAGGAGGGAGGATTTCGTCATTTAAAAAAATCTTTATGAGGGCTGGAGAGATGGTTTAACGGGTTAAGAGCACTGACTGCTCTTCCGAAGGTCCTGAGTTCAAATCCCAGCAACCACATGGTGGCTCACAACCATCCGTAAAGAGATCTGATGCCCTCTTCTGGAGTGTCTGAAGACAGCTACAGTGTACTTAGATATAATAATAAATAAATCTTTAAAAAAATCTTTTTGATACAAAAAACATTTATCCCTCATTATAAGTTTATTACTCAGCATCCCCTAAAATAAGTTCCTCCAGCATTCACTGTAGCTTAGAAGAGGTGTTTGAGGGAAACGTACAATTCACCAAGTAATTAGACGTTGTCACTATACTATTTACATTTCTACTGTTTTCTTAAATCACCATGATGTAAAACAATACATGGAGAAAAGTGTTTATTCCATTTGATAGCTTATAGTCCATCATGGAAAGAATTAGGGGGATATACTCAAAGTAGTAACTGAAGCATAAGCCATGATTTAGTACTATGACAGGCTTTCTCCCCAATACCTATTAAATTGCTTTAACCTCAAGATCCAACTATCCAGGGTCAAAATCACCCATGGATATTTGGCCTTCCCACATCAATTGTCAATAAATCAGAAACCTTTCCACGTTTTTCCTGCAAGTCAATATGATACACATATTTTGAAGTTTCATTGATGACTCTAGCTCATATGAAGTTAGCAAAAAATCTAAACAGAACATGCCTTCAGTGCTATAATTGGTCCTTCATTCTCAATTGTCTTTACTTCCTAAAATACTGTGCCTAACCTCAAGGTAATAGCTCCTCAACAGAGGCATTTGGTATTCATAATGCACACACTCAGTCAAGTAATTGTCAGTCCCTGAGAGTTTCTATCCTTTCCAGGATTAAATGATATGCTTTTTGGAGTATTGGCTGTGAGAGCCGTGATCTTTACAGAGGTCCAAGAACCCATAGGCCCAAAATTTGTATACAACAGCATTATATCTGAATGAACTTATGGTGCAAAATGAGGACCCATAGAATAAGGCAGGGCATAGTCAAGAGTTGGGAGCTCAAACATTCACTTCTGCTTCCATTTTAGCAGATACCAAAGAGAAGTCCCCTACCCATACTGAAGATGGTAAATGATGACTCTCCTGGAGGGGATACACATTGTGTTGAGATATGTTGGTGAAGCCTGCAGTGAAGTTCAGAAATTGGGCAACTGGACTTGCTCTCCACTTAAATGACTGATTCCTTACATAGCTTATGGTCCAATATCTTTCTCTACTTGTATTTCAGACCCTCCTTAACTCCACCTTTTATCTCCTGCTTTCATGAAAACACTGAATAATTTTTTTCTAGGCTCCATCTCCATGAACAAATTTTAATGAGTATTTAATGGATATCACAATGTCATTTTGATATTCTGACTGAGGAAAAATCTCTTTGCTGACCTTTTATCTTATTTCTGCAAATTAAAATAACAGATTGTCCCATACTTTGACATAATTTAATGAAATTCTTTGATTCTTTGTGTCCTCAGACAATAAGAACATTCAGATAGCATGAATAATTAAGAAGCAGGTGACAAAGAAATTTCCAAATTAAGAGATAGGCACAAAGAGTCTAGTTCTTTCAGGGAGAGGGAGCCTCTATGCCCAAAAATTTAATGCTAGAAAATTTTGGCATGACTTTAATTCTCTGACTTCTTTATACAGAAACCACATCCTCACACCACCAAGGTCACACAGTTGAAAATCTCATCAGAATGCTTTTAGCTGCCTTGGTTCTTGTGACTCTAGTGATGCTGCTCTTAGAGGCTTGGACCTTCAAGAAAGTGGAACAAGATTGAACCAGGAGATAAACAAGAAAGACTTCTAGGCTCCACACCTGAACAGACCACTGAAACGTGTCGAGCGATCCCATACATGTGTGTAAAATCTAGGTATTCCTTAAGGTTTTATACTCAGAGAAGGTCAATGTAATAAGCATATTCTGAGTGTGGGGAATTCTGGGGATTACATTCAGGAGGATTTGTCTTGTTCCTCTCTGATCCTCTCCCCACACTTCACTGTGAATATTTGCTCACTTCTTCTCTTTTGAACAGCAGGCGTTATGCATGCTCTGAAACTTTCCATCAGCTTCAAATAACATTTCCTCTAAATTTCCTGAGTCAATATTGTTCATCATGAGCTTTTACCTTTATCACTGACAAAGACAACAACCATACTCACAGTTAGTACATCTCCTCAAACTTCAGAGACGTTAGGACAATTATTCTGAAGCTGTGCACTTTTCACATCATTTTGCACTAGCACTCATGAAACACCATTTTATTAAACAAGGTGTCCACTCCATATTTGCTAATCAGTATGTGCATTACTTCAAATGATCTCATAATTCCAAGTTAAAGTCATATGTGGGTGGTTCTATGTTATGGACCGTCCCAACCAGAACTAAATCCAAGGGAGAATTCTGGATATCAGGAGAGCAAACAGGTCCAGTAGGTAACAAACAGAAACAACCACACACAGAAGCAGCTGGAATCTGATTTTTTTTTTTTTTTTTTGGTATCTCCTAGTCCAGTCCAGTTAACATCTCAAAATAAGCATCACATTCATCTGTTAAACCTTCCGTTTTCTCAGGCAGTACAGGGTGTTTACACATTGTAACATCTCAAAATAAGCATCACATTCATCTACTAAAGCTTCAGTTTTCTCAGGCAGTACAGGGTGTTTACACATTGTCCGTCCATAATCCAGTTGGACAATTGGCACATGCATTTAAACTGCTTCACTTGGCCCTGCTTTCTTGCTAGCCTGGGACCTGGTGAAGGGCAGCTCCCTGGCCTAGCTTCCCAGTGTTTATTGTGGCATTGCAGAGCTTGGGAAGCTGCCTGGCTCACGCTGTCTTCCAAGAGCACCTCTGCCTAGTAGGCCCACTGCATTCTTCACTGTGCCATGCCAGGGGCCACCACAAGCCACAAGCGATCAGCTCTGGTAACCGCCTCTAGCCCCCAGCTCAGTGAACTAACCAGTTCCAGCCCTTAGGCCCAGTCCGGTGAACTAACTAACTAACTACCCAGTGTCTCTCTGAGTAAAAAGTATCTACAGTCTCCTGAATCACACCTGGATAAGCTAAAAAATGTTGTTTTGCCCAAGGACTCCCTGCAAGGGGTCTGCAAAGTTCCTCACAGGCTTCCATTGCTATCCAGGTAAGCCTGGGTAGAGATAGCCTGTCTGCATAACAAACAAGGTCAAGAGTTAAAGGCAGAACAGGACAGACAGGTCTGCTGTGGATGTCCCTGAGATATCCAATTCAGTTGCAAAACAGAAAGCCAGGCCTCTGTGGTGGGGAAAGTAGATTCAAGCTATGTACCCACTCAAATGTAAATTCTTTCTACCTTGTCCAACACCTACTTGTAAGGCAAGGACATTCTATAAGGTTCTTCATATGTAAATATCCTTAGTCTGGGCTCAGTGTTTCAAATCTGTCTTCCCTGCAAGGATGACTAAAAACAAAAAGGAATCTGCGACTTTAGAGTTCCTGGAGAATTCTACAGCCTGGTAAAAAATGCTTTTTCTACCATATTTGGAGTCATACTACAATATATCCTATATATATATATATATATATATATATATATATATATATATATATATATATATATATATATCCAAAATATAATTACATAAACGATTGGAACAAAGTGTTGCAGAACATTTTTGGTTGCAAGATGGATTCTTTTACATTATAATATGCTCGGTATTACTTAGTTCTGGACACTAGGAAGGAGAGTTTCAGAAGTATAGTAAATTGCCAACCGAGATTTTTAGCTTCTGAACTTACAGGGTGTTCCACAAATTTCCCAGGAGACATTTCTCACCTCTGTCTGTAAAAATTTGTTTTACAGATATCACTGGGTCACTCTGGCAGTTCTGAAGTGATACATACTTGTAATTTGAAATCTCACTCTTCACTGATGTTTACCTCAAAAGTATTTTTTTAATGCCCCCTTAGTATACCTGGGTATAATCATTAATTCTGAATATTAACTTTCCCCCCTAATTAGGTAAGCAAGGTTTCTTTTTAAAGACAATTTATTAATTCCTTGAAAATCTCATGCAATATATTTTGAGCATATTTCTATCCTCTCCACAGCTTCTCTCCAATAGTCCCTTATATGCATACATTTTAAGAGCTTCTGGGAAGATAAAATAATTTGTGTAAAATTAAACCTTTATTCCTTTTTAGCAGATGTTGAGTGTCATATCTCTTTGACAACTTGTTTATTTTAACAAAAAATATGCACAAATTATTTACTGTACTTGTCTGAGAAGGAGCACATTGCATCTTCCTCATTTCCACAGGGCATTTCTGACTTAATCTATTAATATAATGTTACTTTCAACTTCTTCAAGTGTGATCTCATTACAAAGATGTTGTTCTATATCCCTATGTTCCTGTGGGAATTTATGAGTATTGGCCATTCAACAATAAAAGTAGTGCTTCTACCTTGATCTTCATATTTATTGTTCTCTAAATTCATGTTGTTCCCATGAATGTCATTTCTGTATTCTTAAAGAGTTAATATTTGTTAACAGTTATGTGGTATACTCCTATTTATACAACACTGGATACTCTCAAATTATTCATTATGTATTATTAAGTTCTAATTTGAGATATGACCAAAAGCACTCTTTGTCAATGTTTTCATTCCTAACATGTTATAGGGTCAACAAAGCAGCAGGGCAGAGTTTCAAGAGGGAAATTATCAAACCAACATTATATAAGTGGTCAATAACCAGTGAGAAATCACTATGAAGTGCATAAAGAAATATTATTGTGGATTTTTGATTTTTGTACCATTATTTCACATACTGATTTAATGGATTTACTAATTGAAAGAATCTTATTTTCTTACAGCCTATTCTTTCCCTTAGAATTAGATACAATGTGAGAGGCTTACAAGAGAAAACTGGAAGCTTTCTTAACTGTTAATTAAACATGTTTATAAGGAACTTGTGAGGAGGAATGCACAGTGTGTTCTCAATTAGCTAATGATAACAAGGAGCTCGTGTTTTGTGCTTTAAACAGCTGGTGGAATTTAGAGTTATGGTATATTATATATCATTTTCTCATTGCAGATCTTATCCAAGTATCTACTTTATGAATACAAGTATCTGATTTATATTCATTATTCAGAGAGACACAGATTGTAGAAACACTAGTGTCTGAAATCTAGACCAAATATGCACCTGTAATACAATAGCTCTGTAAATATCACCTTGAGACATAAAATTCAACACTAATCATAACTAAATTCTTTCTTCAGTTAAAATATAAATAACCTATTAAAGATCATTTACAAAAGAAGCAACGAAAGCAATAGCATGTGATATCAGTTCTTCTTCCAGCTTTCTCATATAGGCTGGGCAAAGCAGGATGCAAATAATTATTCTATGTAAGCCAACAACACCAAGAAGCACAATATGTCCATGTTACATTTTGATGGCTGAAAATATCCAATGCTTACTTTTTATTATTTCTTTTATTTATATATTTTTCACTTTACATCTAGGGTGCTCTCACCCCTTTTCTCCCAGTCCCAACTTCCCAAATCACACCACCCATTACATCCTCCTTTTAACCGTACAGGAAAGAACCCCTTAGCTACAACGAAGCCTATATCCAGAGTTGTATCTCTTTGTGATTTCTTCATTGTTTCTATCTCCATTTTTAGATCCTGAATGGTTTTGTTCAATTCCCTCTCCTGTGTTGTTGTGTTTTCCTATAATTCTTTAAGGGATTTTTGTGTTTCCACTTTAAGCACTTCTATCTGTTGATCCCTGTTCTCCTGTATTCTTTAAGGGAGTTATTTCTATCCTTGCTAAAGTCCTCTATCAGCATCATGAGATTTGATTTTAAATCTAAGTCTTGCTTTTCCAGTGTGTTGGGGAATCCAAGACTTGCTGTTGTGGGTGATCTGGGTTCTGATGTTATCAGGTAGTCTTGGTTTCTGTTGCTTGGATTCTTGCACTTCCCTTTTGCTGATGATCTCTGGTGTTAGTTGATCTTGCTGTCTCTGGCTGGAGTCCCAATTGTGTGCTTGTAAGCCCCTGTCAGCACTCCTCGAACACCAACTCTCCCCTGGAAGGTAACATTTTCAGAGGGCTGTGGGACAGCCTTAGCTCCCCAGTGCACGTGGTGACTAAAAGGACCCTGTCCAATCTTCTCTGCCATTCCTCTGCCCTACGTGCTCCTAGCCAGGCCCAGTTAGAACAGCCACTCAATAAAAAAATGCTGATCTCAGCTCCAAGCCCAGGAAACAGCACTACCTAGAGACTAGCTTTCAACTTGCAGTGCCAGTGCATTGAAGGCTGTTGGACAGCTCCAGCTCCCAGGAGCAGATAGCAACTGAAAGACTATTTGATTTTCAAAATACTAAATGATATCAATAAGTCTGATGAATTAAAGGCATTGAAATAATAAAAGCCTAAGAATGTGCTATGTTGATCACATGTGGTTTAAGTCACATATTTATTATTATGTGGAATTGCAACTCCAAGTATAATTTGTAGCAGTCTTACTTAATAAGACTGAAAACTAGTTCAAGAATGGCATTCAGAGATAAAACAATCTTTATTCATTTTCACAAATATAAAATTTATCTACACTCCCCTATGTCTATGAATTCTTAAATTTTATATTGCTCTAAGGATCTCTAATTTATGAGGCTTATTTCAAGACATTTAGATCTAATTTATCATGACTCAAATTACAAACTTTACTGTAATTGAAATTTTAGGTTTCAAACATCTCCCATAATCATATTTATGGCTTGTTTCAGAATACCCAAAAGAAAATATGAGGTTTTTCTGGTAATGTTTTTTGCTACTGATGAAATCAACAAAAATCCTTATATTTTACCCAATATATCTTTGGTATTCTCAACCACCCTTGGTCTGTGTGAAGATACATTGGAAGTTCTTGATCAAATACATTCACCAATCTATAGTTTTAATTTTATTAATTATATCTGTGGAAAAGAGGCATTTTTTGATATAGAACTTACTGGACCATCATGGAAAATATCCTTAAAATTAGCAAGTGATTCTAGCACACCAAAGGTAAGAATGTGTGACACTGCATGAGTTAACAACTTTTAAATTCTATTTACATGTGCCTCCAAGAAAAAACTTGGACACAGCACATTGTTATTGTACTGCTACATGCTACACACAAACACACACAGACACACACACACACACAAACATACCACTTAATATTATATATAAAACAAATTAAGTAACCAGATCATAGATATACTGGGCCAAAAGGTAAAATTGTTTTGTAGGACATTACGACTTGTAATAAATCAACTAGAATCTAATAGGAATAATACAAGCTATTTCTAGAATAATTGTACTATCCTTAAAAGGAGTTTTAAAAGGTGACTAATGTTACTTGTGTATGAGTCCATATAACCTAATAATCATAGTTCTGCCATAGATATTTCATCCTCTCTTCAAATTCTTTAGCTTTTCTTTGGACCATTTAATCCTAACCTAAATGACCATGACCAGTTGCCCTATGTCCATCAAGTAGCTATGAAGGACACACATTTGTCCCATGGCATGGTCTCTTTATGTTTCATTTTGGATGGATGTGGATAGGACTGGTCATCTCAGATGAAGACCAGGACATTCAGTTTCTCTCAGACTTGAGAGAAGAAATGCAAAGTCATGGGATCTGTTTAGCTTTTGTGAATGCAATCCCAGAAACCTTGCAGACATACATGACAAAGGCTATGATATATGATAAACAAATTATGACATCTTCAGCAAAGGTTGCTATCATTTATGGTGAAATGAACTCCACTTTAGAAGTCAGCTTTAGAAGATGGGAATATTTAGGTGCTCAGAGAATCTGGATCACTACTTCACAATGGGATGTTATCACAAGCAAAAAGAAATTCAGCCTTGATTTCTTCCATGGGACTGTCACTTTTGCACATCATATAAGTGAGATTGTTGAATTCCGTAATTTTATGCAGACTCTGGACACTGATAAATTACCCACTAAACATTTCTAAGTCTATACAGGGGTGGAATTATTTTAATTGTCCAATCTCTAAGAACAGCAGTAAAATGGGTCATTTTGCATTCATTAACACATTGGAACGGATAGCAGTGCACAAATATGGCATGGCCCTGAGTGAAGAAGGTTACAATTTTTGTAATACTGTGTATGCTGTGGCCCACACCTACCATGAACGCATCCTTCAACAAGTAGAGTCTCAGAAAATAGCAGAACTCAGTGGAGAATCCACTGACTGTCAGCAAGTAAAGTTTCTTATATTTCATTGTGGTTAGATTTATCATTTTGACCTTTTAAATGGACCAAGGGAAACAACTGTACATTTGTTAGATTATTCTCTCAATGAAATTTTCTACACTGCAATGCTCCCTAATTAATCTTTTACATGGATGAATATGATGCACAAAGTAAAATTTAATAGGAGCCAATAAATTTTTATAGTAGGAGTGAGTTTTTTGATAACATGTCTCAATGTTTCCACTAATGAGTTCGAAATTTAAAATAGGAATCAAGAGTTTTATCATAAAACCCTTAAGTGATGACTAGTCTAGAATCTTTTTCTAAAGAATAATTTCTGGAGAATCAGGAAATGTGCTATAACGAATTCTTACTCAATTAAATTAAGAATTATTTATAAATCCATAATTTATCAAGACTACATTTTATTAAGTTTCTGTTTACCTCATATGTGTTTACTGTCTATACAAGAAAGACAGCCATTCTTTATTTTCACACACATACACAATTCCGCTTCATTTGCACATAAATGGCTACTTTTTTGAAAACATATTTTTGACTAACAGGAGCACATACACACACACTCACACACATACATAAACTATGTTACATGTTTAATACGCTAATCAGTTTTAAGCACACTTTACCCTTGCATATTAAATTTTCAGCTATCAATGTGGTTTATAATATTTTACTACACAGGACTTCCTCAATGCAGCTATCTTTTGTGAAAGTAATTAAGAAATTAGGGGAAATTCTCAATTTTGCTTTCCATTTATTGAAACACATATGTAAGCATCTAATGATAGATCTCATTTAGGTGTCCACCTTGCTGAAGACCAGGATCTTTATTAACCCTGTTGGAGAATTGGTGAACATGAACCATAGGGAAAATCAGTGTACAGAATATGACATTTCCATCATTTGGAATTTTCCACAAGGCATTGGATTAAAAGTGAAAATAGGAAGCTATTTTCCTTGCATCCCACAGATGCAACAACTTCATATATCTGAAGATTTGGAGTGGGCCACAGGAGGAAATTTGGTTGGTATTCTACAATTTTTAGTATTTTTTCAATATATCAGTTTTTGAATATGAGGGACTGAAGTAATATCTCTGTGGTTAAGACCAATTGCTCCTCTTGCAAAAGACCATGCTCCAAGGTCCAAATGGAGTGTTATTACAAGGACCAATATGTAATAACTCTCAACTTCATGTAAATCTTGTCATAGGGATCAAATGCCTCTGAATTCCATGTACAAATATGCCCAAATATGTGTGTGTGTGTGTGTGTGTGGGTGGGTGCATAATTAAAATTTTGTAATTATATGTATGCCATGGACTTTTCTTAGTCTGTGTGAACATATTTATAGCCTAATAAAGTATATAATATATTCAGTAACAGAAACCTTTCTCCAGATTCAAGGTTTCCTTTTTTATTTATATATTTTATTGTTTATTTTATTTTCATATATTTACAGCTTATCCTACTTCCCAGTTTCCTCTCTTCGGTGGGGGATTACCTTATTTGGCATCTGTCGGGGGGGAGGGGAAGCCCCTAGGATCTGAGGAGGCTTGAGCAGCAGTATAGGGGAATGCTAGAGTAGTGAGGCAGGAGTGTCATAAAGGCAGGGGAAAGGGGGGAGGCATAGGAGACTCATGATTTTGATTTAAACATGAGAAATTTTAGGACAGTCTTATTTAACATATTTTTTTCTTATTCATCAAACAACTCTTTCTGGATATACCCTTTTTTCTCCATATACTTCAGTATCCTGATTTTTTTTTATTTATAAATCATAAGAAAAATGCTGATGCCACATAAGCATTCCTTTTGGATTAATCAGTTTAGGAAGCTTTAAATTGCTACAACCTGAAAGTTACATATATAATATTACATGAATAGAAAATATTGTGTGACATTCAGTGTACTGCAGGGAAATGTAAAATAATAATGTGCCTGAAAAGGTTAAGAAGTACTGGTAAACAAAGGAATATTTATAGACATATCTGTCAACCTATGTGTCATTACATATATTATGTTTACATGAACTACACACCCATACACACACACATACACATGCACACACACATATACAGATACAATCACACACATACACTCTCACAAACATATAATGTTTATATATTGTCTCAGGTTCCCTACTCCTTGTGTAGTGTGCAATGTACTGCTGGATTTAGGAAAATTCATCAGAAAGAAGCAGCAGACTGCTGCTTTGATTGTGTTCAGTGCCCAGAAAATAAGGTTTTCAATGAAACAGGTACATGCTTGCATGCAGAAAGAAATGCTGAATTTGAATCCTTCTCTTTCCAAACTAGAACTATGCTATGGCCTACATGGAAACTAAAGTTTTAAAATCTCCATGATTCAGAACTTAATCAGTTAAATAACGCCAACTTCTTTTGGTCCTAGCAAATAACCTGCAGTATCTTCTACAAACAGTACATTTCTCTCACAATATGCTGTTCACTGATTCTATAGTATGCAGAAAATATTTAGGAGGACATACATGTGTCCCAGTTTTTAAAGAAAAAGTATGAGACATAGAGCATCAAGAATGAAAATATTCCTTTAGGCAGACAGTACTTGAAAGAGGAATTGTATGGACTGATTTCTATAGGAGATACAGACAAATGGCACACCACAAAAAACAAACAAAATATAATATATTTCATCAACATATATCAATATCTTCACACTACCCTTGTCTGTGAATAGTGATTTTATGGTTTGAAGTGTGAAAAAAAATCTGAGATCATGCATATTATTACTTATCATATTTTTGTTTTTTCTTTAATTTTTACCATTCCATTCCATATTATGGTGTTTTGTTTCAAAATCCGAAGTTAATAGAGAGCAATCTTAAGTCAGTGGTCCCTGCAGCAAGAAGGAATGGATGATAACAAATTAAGTATTGTAGATCCTCTGAATAATAAAAATACATAATAATTAACTAAATATTTATGACATCGTATAAGGTTTTATCGCATTTTGCCAGCAGATATGAAACAGTGTGTGAGATGTTCAGATGATAAGTATGCCAACCTGGAGCAAACCTACTGCCTCCAAAGAGCTGTGTCATTTCTGGCTTATGAAGATCCACTGGGGCTTGTTCTAGGCTCCACTGATCTGTCCTTCATGGCCATCACAATTCTAGTACTAGTCATTTTTGTGAAGTACAAGGATCCTCCAATTGTGAAGGCAAATAATCTCATTCTCAGCTACATCCTGCTCGTCTCTCTAGTCTTCTGTTTTCTCTGATCATTGCTCTTCATTGGACATCCCAACCAGGCCACCTGCATCCTGCAGCAGACCACATTTGGAGTATTTTTCACAGTGGCCATTTCCACAGTGTTGGCCAAAACATTAACTGTGGTCATGGCTTTCAAGCTCACTACTCCAGGGAGAAGTATTAGAGGGATGCTGACATCAGGGGTGCCTAACTTGGTCATTCCCATTTGTACCCTGATCCAACTTGTTCTCTGTGGCATCTGGTTGCTCAAATTTCCTCCATTTATTGTCAGAGATATACAATCTGAACATGGAAAGATTGTCATTATTTGCAACAAAGGCTCAGTCATTGCCTTCCATGTTGTCCTTGGATACTTGGGGTCCTTGGCTGTGGGGAGCTTCACTGTGGCTTTCCTAGCTAGGAAACTTCCTGACAGATTCAACGAAGCCAAGTTCCTAACTTTCAGCATGCTGTGTTCTGCAGTGTTTGGATCACCTTCCTCCCTGTCTACCATAGCACCAGGGGGGAAGGTCATGGTGGTTGTGGAGGTCTTCCCCATCTTGGCTTCTAGTGCAGGGTTGCTAGGGTGTATCTTTGTCCCAAAGTGTTATGTTATTTTAGTTAGACCAGATTCAAATTTTGTACAGAAGGACAAAGACAAATTGCTTCATTGAAACTTTCATATTAGAAAAATGTTAGATGATACCAACATATTTTTCTTTGTCTTAACAAATGTAGTACTTGATCATAGAAAAATTTTAAGGGATAAACAAATTAGAACTTACATATAGGACATTTGTATTACATTTGTATTCATTGATACAAATGAACAAAGTTTGGTGGAAAATGGGTTTATAAATAAGTACATAATCCTGAAGAAATTGAGAATAAGGCATCTCAATTGAGGAATGGCTACCATCATGTTTATCTATGGTTTTGGGTATAAGCCATGTACTCAATAAATTATTAAAAAAAGGTCATGATAGTGATGGTGTATGGTAACCACTCTAGGTGAGTTATTCTTGTCTATATAAGAAAGAGGACTGCAGACAACATGGACATGAAGCCAGTAAACCTCATTATTCCACATGATTTTGTGGAGTGCTCACATCCAATTTCATGCCTTGGCTACATTCAATATTCTGTAACCAAGGTACATAAAAAATAAACAGTTTTCTCAAATGTTTCTCTTGATCATTGTGTGTTTTTTGTTTGTTTGTTTGGTGCTTTTTTTAGAGCAACAAAATTAAAGATATCACCTAAATATTAAAATGCCTCTCTTGGGATTTGGGGTATCCGATATTTCTGATGCAATAAAAAGAACTTATTTGAAAAGAGAAACAAGAGGGAATTTTAGCAGAATGTGAAGTACATTGACAGTGTTGCATATGACACCATAGAATCACTGGAATTTGGAGTAGCTTTCAAATATACTAGAAATTTCTTAAGAATATCAATTAACCTAAAAGGAAAGAAATATTTTAAGAAAAGTTCAATGGGCTTCAGATTGTGCTCTGTAAATTTTTTTAATGACACAATTTCATTAAGAAATGAAAGTGTCTCATTAAATGAGTAACATCACTAATAGAAATGTACCCCACAAGACCTTTACCACATTAAGGGTGGCTCTGGCATTATATATAGCAGAGGAAGGCCTTAGGCATCAATGGGAGAACTGGCCCTTGGTCCCATGAAAGCTCAATGTCCCAGTGTAGGAGAATGCCAGGGCTAGAAGGCAGGAGTGGGTGTGTGGGGGTACACACCCTCATTTAAAGAGGAGCAGGGCTGGTATACAGAGTTTCTGGGGGGAAATTAGGAAAGGGGATAACATTTGAAATGTAAATACATAAAATATCAAATTAAAAAAAATGATACCACTAGGATTCAGGCATTTCTGTAATAGAGCCAATCAACTATCACAGATAATGAACCAAAATAGACACTGCATCCTTTTGGCAACCTCTGTGTTGTTTACGTTGTTCACTGGTGTGCATTGATTGGTCTATAGGTCATTTTCTTCCTCGGCATGACTTTTTCCCCTTTTCCTTTATTTTAGCCTCCCTATCTCCCAAACACCTCCTGCAGATGCAGTCACATGGAAGATAGAACTTAATCCTGTTCATCTCAAAGCTCCCAGCAGTGCCTTCCATTATTTAAGATCCAAGGCATGGGTGTTTTTGCAAAGCCTTGTTCAGCAAACCACATGTCTGTTTCACAACAAATATGGAAGAAGACCTGTTGTTGATGGTAAAACTAGTCATAGTTATAAGAAGTCATCCACCTTCTCTATATAAAAGGCAATTCTGAACTATTAATTCATGACATATATTTAAAATCTGGGCCTTTATATTCCTAGCATTGAAATGTTAGGAAAAACAACCAAAAACTTAAACCATATATCTATAACATGGAATAAAAACTCTGAGCAGTCTGTGGATCAATAAAGCTGAAGAAAACACAAAGATTAGAATGAGGCCGTATGATTGCATTGTCCCCACAGAAACAGACTTTTAAACAATTATTACCTTAACAGCAATTAAACTGACGTAGAATATGTGGCTGCTTAAGTAGAACTGCACTGTTGCAATTATGTTACATTAAAGACACTTTGCAGACAGACAGCAGCTGAGTGGAGGGTTTGTGAGGTTGTGAGTCTAGTAGTACCTTGGTGACATTTTCATCTATTCAAACTTTGTCTGCTGAGCTTCTAGCACAAGCCAGCACTGTGCTAGAAAAGGCTGCTGTGTAAACACCATGAGCCTTGCCGCCACATTTTTCTTTTTCTTTTTCCCCCCTTTTTAAAAAATATATTTTCTTTATTTACAAGTCGAATAGTATCCCCTTTCAGAATAAGTTACTCCTTTGAAAACCCCCTTTCCCACCCCCCTATTCCCCTGCTAAACCGCCTCTTCCCTAATTTCCTGACATGCATTCCTATGTTCTGGGGAAATGAGCCTTCACAGGACCAATGGCCTCTCCTCTCCTCTAAAATGGTCATATTCTGCTACATATGGACCTGGAGCAGTTGGTCCCTCCATGTGTACTCTTTGGCTGGTGACTTAGACCCAGGAAACTCTGGGGGTACTGATTGGTACATATTATTGTACCTCCTGCAGGGCTGCAAATCTCTTCAGCTCCTTGGGTTCTTGCTTTAGCTGCTCCACTGGCACCCTATGATCATTCTATTGGTTGGCTGTGGCATTTTGATCCACTTTTCAAAATGGATAAAATTATTCATACATTGGTCTTCCTTCTTCTTGAGCTTCATGTGGTCTGTGAGTTGTATTTCCGGTATTCAGAGCATTTGAGCTAATACCAACTTATCAGCAATTGCATAACCTATATGTTCTTTTGTGATTGGATTCCTCACTCAGGATGACAGTTTCTATTTACTTCCATTTGCCTAAGACTTTAAAGAAGTCATTGTTTTAATAGCTGAGTAGTAACACATTTTGCAGATGTAACAAATTTTCTGAGATGTGTGTTCTTTCCAGCTTCTGGCTATTATAAATATTGCTGCTATGAACACAGTGGAGCCTGTACCTATAACAATACCATACAGTTTCCTTTTATCACTATTGCTCTGTAGTACTGCTTGAGGTCAGGGATATTGATTCCCCAAGAATTTTATTTTTGAGAATAGTTTTCACTATCTGTTTTGTGTTTCTTTTTTTTTTTTTACCCTGAATTAGCAAATTGCAAATTGCAAATTGCAATTAGCAAATTGCTTTTTCTAACTTTGTGAAGAAATGAGTTGGACTTTTGATGGGAATTGCATTGAATCTGTAGATTGCTTTCGGCAAGATGACCACTTTTCCAATATTAATCCTACCAATCCATGAGCATGGGAGATCTTTGGATTTTATGAGATTTTATTCTATTTCTTTCTTCACTGATTTGAACTCCATATCATATGGATCTTTCACTTGCTTGGTTAGAATCACACCAATGTATTTTATATTATGTGTGACTATTGTGAAGGGTGTCATTTCCCTAATTTCTTTCTCATCCTGTTAATTCTTTGAGTAGAATAAGGCTCCTGATTTCTTTGAGTTAATTTTATATCCAGAAATTTTGGGACCTCAAAATAACACTGGAACACACTGTTCCTGATAGAAGTGAATGATGGGAACAGATTTGAACCTCCTAGCACAAGAAACAGCATTCTGAACAGAACATCAGTAGTGCTGGCACTAAGATAAACCATTAATAATTGACACTTCATGAGAAAAAAACCCTGTAGAAGGCAAAAGACACAGTAAAATGGATATCTTGAATCCCTAAGAAAGAGGAAAACAATTTTACTAACACCAAACAATCATAGGCATAACATACAAAATGTAAAAAGAAATCAAGGAAATAAAGGTTTAAAGGGCAAAAGATTCAGTTAAAAATTGGGTATGTCATAAATGAAAGAAAACAGTAGCAATGATTCAAAGACAGTACACTTATAAATGACTCTCACAGTCAGTGCTATATCCATTAAAAAACAACATGCAATTACAGCTTAGGTACTATTAATCTGCCCCATCTGATTTTAATCTTTAATATTTTCTCATTTGTCAGATGGACATGAGAGTTTCAGCCATCTGGTCCACACTATAGTTAGCCATGGAAAATGAAAGGCAGAAAAAGCACAGAATCTAGCTGAAAAAAAAAATCAAAGTTTGTTCTAACATTTTATAGTTGGTATGTGATTTTTGTAATATGTGTTGTTTCAAAGATGATAAGCTAATGTGCTAATATAGGACACATTAAAATGCAGAAATTTCCTTTATTTGGATGGTAGGAGAGCTTTCTGCCAATGAATCTGATTTCTGCCCCATCTGATTTTAATCTTTAATATTTTCTCATTTGTCAGATGGACATGAGAGTTTCAGCCATCTTGTCCACACTATAGTTAGTCATGGAAAATGGCTAACTGCGTGAAAAGGCAAAAATGGCATTCAGATACAGGCCAACTTGCTTGAATTTAAAGAATGACAATAAATTACAGTTGAATAAAATATAACTGTATTTGACAAGTTTCTCATGTTTATTTCTGAATCAAAAAGTCAAAGTGAGCTGGCAACAATTTGATTCTTGCTTTAGAGACTGTGTTTAGGCATTTAGCATTTTATATCTCAGCCTGCATATGCTTAATATAATATAAAACTAATGTAGAAACATGGCATGACATTATACATGTGGTCCAAGATACAAGTCACAGTTCAATGAAGCTCAAGAAGAAGGAAGACTGAAGTGTGCCTTGGTCCTTCTTAGAAAGTGGAAGAAAATAATCATAGGAGCAAATACAGAGACAAAGTGTGGAGCAGAGACTGAAGGAAAGGCCATCCATTGATTGCCCCACCTGGGGATCCATCCCATTTACAATCCTCAAACGCACACACTCTTTTAGAATTCAAGAAGAGCTTTGTAAAAGGTGCCTAATATTGCTGTCCCATTAGAGGCTCTCCCATTGTCTGACAAATACAGAGGCAGAGGCTCACAGCCAACTATTAAACTGAGCATGAGGTCCCCACTGGAGGAGCTCGAGTAAGAACTTAGGAGCTGAAGGGGTTTGCAACACCATAGGAAGAACAACAATATGAACCAACCGGAGCTCTGAAGGACTAAACCCCCAACCAAGGAGTACACATGGACAGACCCATGGCTCCAATCATATATTTGACAGAGGATGGCCTTGTCTGATACCAGTGTGAGGAGAGGCCATGGGAACTGTGAAGCCTCAATACCCCAGTATAGGGGAATGTCAGGATGGGTAAATGGGAGTGGGAGGTTGGGGGAACACTCACAAAGAAGCAGGGGGATGGTGGAGGGGATAGGGATTTTTTTGGGGTGGATAACAGGAAAGAGGATAACATTTGAAATGTAAATAAAGAAAATATCTAATAAAAATTCAAAAAAGAAGTATCTTTACTTTTAAATTTTAAATATAATTACATCATGTCCCCGTTCCATTCAAACCTTCAATTCTTCCTGTGTATATTCCTCAAACACTATCATTTTCATCAATACTCGCATAATCATAGTGTCCATTTATGAATGATAGATAGATAGATATAGATTAGATTAGATTACATATAGATATAGGTCCTGCATAGAGATTACAGCATAACTTATGTGTAAAATATTTCAGAACTGAATTCTTGGTGTTGGATTACCTACTGGAAATCTCTTCCCTTCCATAGATTGTTTCTCCCAATTTCTGTATTCATTGGTAGTCTGTAGTTTTCTTCATATGGTTGAGTCCTCATGAAATTCAACACATCCATGGTAGTATGTCTATCAATGTCACACATTTTCCATTTTACTTTAGGATGCCAAATTTATAAGACATCATGGAGGCCATCGCTCCAGCATTTATAGGAGAATATTCTCAAAGAAAATGTCCTGTTCCTCTGGCTCATGCAACATTTTCAACTTCTACTTTTATCCGTAAGCTTTATATGCATTTGTGTTGTAGATGAATAATATAGGGATAGACACCACACAATCTCTTATTCTCTGAGTTTTGTTCTCTTTGGTTCCCCATAATGGGACCTATCTGTTTCAATCCATATTTTTCTTAAGAAGGGTGAGAGATGCAGTGTACTGTGGGTATAGGGATAAACCTTTACAATGCAGTTAGGAATCATGTTGGTTTATTAAAGTAGCAGTAGCAGATTCTCTTCTATTATCCATGACTTCACTAGCTCTAAAGACTTGCCTAGGTTTCCAAAAATGCTTTGAATTCTTCCACAACGCAGAAAATATTGCTAAATTGTTTTGATCTATACTTGTAACCTAAAATCAAAACAAGATAAATATCCAACAAAATTTGATATATGCATGTGTTCTAGGACTTTGTTTTCAAATACTACCAAGGACACAATTATATTTCATGAAGAACCAATGGATACCAAGTGAGAATTGTATTAAGAAAATAAAGCCATTCATACCAAAACCACTTTCCACTGTGAAATGGTCACTTCATTAATTCCAGGACTAAGAAGGCAAAGAGGCAGGTTATGTGCCCAAGGCCAGCCTGGTTTTTAGAGTGTGTTAGAGGACTGACATTTCTAGGAATGTGTAATGATGGCATGTCCTATAGTGCTAGGGGTCATGACTCAGGTTTTTCTGATAATAAAGCAAACTGTCATCCCCTGGGAAAACTTTCAATCAGGGCATCTATAGAACAACAGCTTATAAATGTTTGGAAACCCAGTCTGCAGGAGAGCAGAATTCTAGTAGTAACCTCACACTTGTCCCTCAGACTGTGGCCATTACAATACAAGTTTTGTCTGATCCCCTTCCCAGGACTTGCTCAGCACCTAATGCCACTAGGGTGAAGGGATACAACAGCACTTCTAACCTGTCCCTCTGAGATGCTAAGTTAAAGCATTTGTCTGACTTATTGGAATGAATGAGTGTATCCAAGAATTAATTCATCTCCATCAGCAGAAACCCTATGACATGGTTCTTTTATCCCCTATGTATGTGAGGCCTGAGGTATTTCAAATGTAAAGTTGAGGTCTTTGATCCACTTGGACTTGAGTTTTCCATAGGGTGACAAATGTGGGTCTATTTGCATTTTTCCACATGCAGACATTCAGTTTGACCATCAGCAGGTGGTGAATATGCACTGCTTTACTCTTGGAATTATTTTGGCATCTTTGTAAAAATCAATTGTCTGCTGTGCCCTCCTCCCTCAGCTCTCTGAGCAAGGATTTCCAGACCTCAGTTAGCCACAAGCCTCCCCTACCTGGGGTGAAGCCCTCAGACCAAGGTGAGGCCCATTGTTCTCCAAGAACCTGCCCCTTCCTGAAAAACACTAACCTCCACCTGATGCCAGCCTCCAGCGGAGCAAGCAGAACCAGTTCTGCAGACCTGTTTCCAGCCTTTGGGAGAAGGGTCTTCCCTCACCTATTTATTTGGAGACCACCAGAAAAGTTTGAGGTTTGAGCAGAAAATCTTGTGTTGACTCCATGTTTCTCCTGTCACTTTGTTCCTATCTCCAGTTTCCTTCCAGGTGACCTGGCACCCGTTCGAATGCAGCCATCGGTGGCTAAAGTCTGCAACTGTACAGTGTTATTTCTGGCATTTTCACTTTAATCCATTGATCACCCTGTCTGTTTCTATACTAATACAACACATTTTCATTACTCTAGCTCTGTTAAACTGCTTGAAGCCAGACTGTGGGAACTTTTGATTGCTTCTTTTTCTTTCAGTACTGTGGGTTTAATTGAAATGTTGATAGTTACATGACCAAAATTTTCTAAGTGATCACTATTGAGAATATTAATCATTTCTCTTGACGTTTCCAATTTAATTGAGAACAGAATTTTGATGAATTCCTTCATGATTCTTAGAGTTATTTGGTACTTCTTCTGATGGCCATCTTTCACTCCTCATTTTATTAATTTGGATTTTTCTCGTGATCTTTTATTTAGAATGGCTAAGTATGTGACTCTCTTAAGATTTTTTTTTTAAAACAGACTCTTTTCTTTGATTATTTGTGTTCTTTGTTTCTATCTCATTTATCTTTCCCCTCATGCTGATAATGTTTTTATGATATATTCCTCTTATGACTCTTGAGTTCTTTTATGTTCTAATGCTTTTAAGTGTGTTGTTCAGTTATTCTTAGTGTAATGAAGGTTCTTCTTATCCCAACTTTATTTTTGTCCCATAGGTTTGGGTATGTTTTACATTATTTTCAATTAATTATAGGAAGTCTATTATTGCATTTCTTTTTTTTTCTTTTTATCTTGCTCTAATACTCACAAAATTTACTCAGCTTTCCTGAGTTTGAAAGGTTTCTGTATATTCTATTATTGTTGATACTCTGTAATTATATATGCCAGACTGTTAATATATATGGTTTTTCAAATTTCCTGTATGTGTAGGGATTGGTTTTATGACTGGGCATTATTTGGGAGAATAACCCATGCATGACAAGAATAAATTTTATTCTTTTGTGATTATTTGTAATGTTATTAATATATTTGTTTGGTCATTTTGTTTGAAGGTATCCAGTACCTATAGTATTTTTCCATTTACTTTTTTCTTAATAACCATTCCATTGCTTAGAATAAGGTATTGAGGTTTCTTGCTATCAATGTGTGAAGGTCAATGAGTGATTGAAGTTTTATATGTGTTTCTTTGACAAAAACATATATCCTCATGTTTGTGGCAAGCAAAATAAGAATCAAAGCAATTGGATGAATATGTAGTATTCTTCTTTATATCTAATGATTTGTTTTCTATTCAAGTCTATTTTGTTACCAATTGGAATGGTTCCACCAGCTTGCTCCTTAGGTCTATTTGTGTCAAAAATTTTCAAGTGTTTTATTCTGAGGTAATATTTATCTTTGATGTTGATGTTTATTAATTATAAACAACAGAAGGATGCATTAGATGAAGAAATTATTTGAAACTATCCAACACCACTTCATAATAAAATGAAGGCAGCCAGTAGAGATGTGTGTTAATTACCTAAAAATGAGGATTATTGTTTACAGGAATAATTATTGTTACATAGCCAACATGTATAATTTTGATTATATTTTTTTAAATAGTACTTTGATTTTAGTTCAAATTTTCAAATTATGGAGAATTGCATAAGTATGACTGGTACATTAAGTGTCCAAAATTAAATCATAGTTGAAATAGGATGTGAATTCAACCTCACTTTGGGAAAGGGTAGGTAAACAGAGACGAAATAATATATTGAGCATAAAAATTATGTGCAAAGTCTTACAAAATATTCCAATATGAGAAGCAGTACATTTGGGTGTATGTTCTAGTTTATACAAAATTCTGGTGGATTTCTCTGGAAGTAAACTTAAGCAAACATACCACACAGGTAAATTTCTATCAATGTCTTTTGTTTTACCATTAATTATAATATGCAAGATGGCATGAATCTTGGTGCATTTAACAAATGAGTAAATAAATAAAAGTTTATCATATAAAACTTAGTTATTTTATTTTCAAAAAATGGATATTTATTATTTATTCATTATTGCCATTTAAACTACATTCTTAGAATTTTAACAGTGAAATTCAATGAATATGCATGTTAAAAATAATCATTTAGAATAAAACTGACAAACCAATCTAATAAATGTTTAAGTAAATAGACCTTATGTAATGCAGAAATACTGAGAAAATGTATGTTATAACATAAATAATACTGGTCAGTCCACTGTTCTCCTATTCATATTACAATTTAGATACAGACATGAAGGCTTTATGCACACTTAAAAATTTCTCCAACCCACAAGTATATGTTTTTGCTAACAATAATTGAGGATAAATGTGGGGCAGGGGCGTCATTTCAAATTAAAGATTGAAGAAATTCGACAGGTTTGAGTCTGGATATAACGATGTGTCTTTTTATCAGTAAGTGTGTGTGTGTGTGTGTGTGTGTGTGTGTTTGCACATCTTATCACAAAGAATGTAGGAGAGGTATTATTTGAAAACTGAAAAGGCATGAAGGAATTGGTAATGGGTATATATTGTCCTATTCCTTTGGCTCATGCAACATTTTCAGCTTCTACTTTCATCCGTAAGTTTTCAGTTACACTGTGACAGCCATGTCTGAAACACCATGACGACAGCTTGGACTGGTCTCCCGCAACTCTCTGCTCTGCTAGGCCTTCTCAACACGTGTGTGTGGTGTTGGAGGTGTTGACAACGGCCTTGGAACACAGCCTCAGCAGAGCAGCACTGAGAGCCGTCTGACTGATCGTGCTGGAGCCATGAGTTCTGCGATGCATTCTATTCCCACCTTGGAACAGACCAGGCAGTGTTGTTGACTGAACTGTGCTTTAAGGTCGGCCAATGGTCAAGCGTATGTGGAAGCAGGGACCATTCTTCTGCAGGAGCGGAACCTGGTCACAATGTAACGAGTAAGTCCCATTCCGAGTTTCTGTTTCAGTTCTCAAGTTCCAGGCCTTTCTTCCTGAGCAGGCTAGGATGAGGGTTGGTCTGGCTCCTCCCTATCTTTGTCATTGACCACATCTCCTGGGGACACTTGTGGCTCCCTCTGACTCTCACCGCTGTGGCTTTTATCATGTCATGATTCATTATGTGGCAGTATCTCAGGTAGTCCAATATCTGAAATACACAGGGAAAGGAGGAAGAATCCCATTCAACAGTCCAGCTGTCCTCAGAGCAGAGGTTTGCCTCTCCACGGACATAAAGTGGCACAGATGTGCAAGATCCTGTACTCAGGGCTGGCAAGACACGTGTACTTGGTAGTCGACGCTCTTCAGAATCTGATGTATTTTTGAGAAAACTGAGACAGAATCGCTTCATCGCCTTGGCTCTATCCCTGGACCACTGAGTGCAAGTACCTGACCTCCGATACAGAGAAGATTCCAGTAAATTAATTATACCCTTCCAACCATTACACAGCATGAATCTGGGTTTTAAACCCATTATCCTAGCAGCTATTGGCTTTGACTAAGGAGGCAAGGTTCTGCCCAGGTTGGTGGTATAAAGCATTAGTCCCAGAACCTATGAGAATGGAGCGGATCTGGGAACAGAGGCAGAGAAAGGTGGATCTCTGATCTCAAGGACACACTGGTTGTCAAACCATGTTTAAGGACAGCTAGGGCTACACAGGAAAACCTAGGCTCAAGAAACAAAACAAGCAAACAAAAAAGGAGTGAAAATAATTTCATTATGGATGCAATTGTCTAGAATTATTAAACATTATAGGCAAGTGAATAGACAGGCAATGTAGAAAGTGCTAAAGGGCCAGCAAATCAATCTGGGGTGCCTGGTTTACAGAATAAAAGATCAAATAGAATGACCTCTCAGTCACGCTCCTTTTCCTGAAATGGGATATATTAGAATGACTTCAGGATGCAGTCGGCCTTATCACACAACAGCTAGAT
This sequence comes from Apodemus sylvaticus, assembly GCF_947179515.1. Lineage (NCBI taxonomy): Eukaryota > Metazoa > Chordata > Mammalia > Rodentia > Muridae > Apodemus > Apodemus sylvaticus. Next base: position 366,280 of record NW_026262993.1, on the reverse strand, counting down.
AGGAAGCCAAGTCCAAGAATCCAGAAGTTCTCAGTCCCTGAGGCTGGATGTCCCAGCTACTCTTCAGTAATAGCTGGAACCACAGACAAGCAAGCTCTAATGCCAGCTAAGTAATAAGACTTGCTAGCTAGGAGAGAGAAAGCAGGCAATGTGAAAACTTGCTTCCTCTGTTCTTATGTAGGCCTCAAGATGAAGGTGTGGCCCCAATTAAAGGTGTGTGTTCCAGATTCAATCTCTGGATTAAAGGTGAGTGTCTTCTGCTCAGTGTGGTGACTCATGCCTTTAATCCAAGCACTAAGGGAGTGAATCATCAAGGTGCATCTCTGTGTGTAGCCTGGTCTAAAAAGTGTGTACCTATACAGTCAGTGGTATTGCATATAAACCCTGGCTCACAGGAACAATAACAATCACAATTACACAGCTATGTGGCTTTCTTGCTCCATATCCAGATTGAAGGCCTATGTCTTTCAAGCTCAAAGAGATCTGCATTGAATTGGAGTGTTCCTACTTCAAAGAACCTGATTACCTTCTACATGTTAAACAACAAATCCCTTGAAGTTGTATCCTTAAGTTTTGGATTTTGCATAATTTGTGATATAATTAAGTAAAAGCGATTTTCAGAACAGCCATGGTTACAAATAGAAATACACTCTGTGGTCTCTATTCTTCTCAACAGAGAAGGAGCCTGGCCAGGAAATGAGTCTGGCCAGAAGGTTGAATGTTTCTTGGCTGTGAGCTGAAAGCCAGTGACTACTTCTACATGAGACTTGCAGCCTAGCTAAATTCCACTAGGCTGTCAACAACTCCAAGCTCAAATTCCATAATGATTTCAAACTTCACAGGTGAGTTTGATTCTAGTTGCTATCGTTTTGCCAGTGAGATTAGACCCTGCCAGGCAGGCTGCAGGGGGATTCTGTGCAAACCCAAGATCTGGACCCCATGCACCAACACACTGACCAAAATGCTTGGTATCCAAGTGTGAGTGTGCAGGAGACGTGATGCTGTGCTGTCAGGCAGGCTGAGGCTAAATCAGTCCTTGATTGCAAACAACATAGTGGATTTTGTTTCTATGTGCTTTACTCTTCAAATGGAACCAGACTTTGCCTGGGAGGCTGTACTGAGATCCTTTGTAAACCCATTTTCAGGAGTTGTGGAGGAAATCCTGAATGAAACCCCCGTTGTCCATGTGCCAGTATAAAAGAAATGTGATCCAGACCCAATTTCATTTTTTCAGGTCCTCTCTGTTTGCTATCATTTCTAAGTATCTCTGGGGTGTGTTGAATCTCTACACTCTCAGAAGAGTTGCCATCCATGTTGACTCAGCCGAGGGGTTTCTCAAAGTTCTCAGGGTTGCTTCCTATGTGGTGGTTATCTTATGGCCCAGCACACATGAGAACCAGATTTCCTAAGACTGCCTGAAATCTTTAAAAAAACACCATTTAGTTCTCTGACCTAGGCTCAAAAGACAATAGAACAGGAAAAAAAAACAGAGCAAAGTTTCTTAAATTAAGATCCTATATCTCTGGATGCCATTGTCAAGACTTAACCTTTATAGGCGATTGGTGAGAAAGGCAAAGGGTAAAATGCTCATGGGTCAGCACAGCAAATCTACTTGGGTAGCCTACTTTAAAGAGTAAAAGATCACATAGAATGATCTCTCAATCACTCTATCTTTCCTGAAAGGGGATATATTAGAATGACTTACAGGATGCAGTCTGCCTTATTCCACAACAGCTGTATAGGAAGGAAAGTCCAAGAATCTGGAAGTTCTCAGTTCCTGAGGCTGGAAGTCTCTGCTGGTCTTCAGTAGAAGATGGAATCACAGACAAGTAAGCAAAATGTCAGGTGACCCACGCTGGACGGAATCGTGGCATCAAGGAAGGACGAGTTAGTGTAGTCATGACAGGAGCGCCTGGTGCCTCGCGCAGCCTGGAGGAGAGTGTGACCAGAGGCCCTGAGCCCAGAGTCACTACACACAACACAGCACAGGGTGCTCCGGGCTGTCCTGGGCTGCCAGTGCTCATGAAAGGGCACAGGGAGAACCTCAGGAAGGAAGTGGATATGTGAGGTGAGGCACAGCGCTACAAGGTGCCCTTGAGCTGTGCAAGGCAGGACCCACGCTACAGGAGATCAGCCTCAGAGCGCTAAGGTCTGGGGAAGCGGGAAGGGCGTGAGGACCATCAGAAGGCATTGTTCACAGTCCAAGCCCTCTGTGTCCTCATCTTGCCCAAATGCAAATGTCACTGAAGGGGTGCCCTGGCATAGAACCACACACTCGCAACGTCTTGTTCTCAGAGCACAATCCAGGGCACCCCTGGGTGACAAACTTCACATAAGACAGTCACTGAGAGGACTTGGGGATCCAGCCATCTAAGAATTCATTTGTGCGAGAATATGGGGCACCACACCCACCATCTTTTGATAGAAAGTGAATATTCACATCTGCAGAAGATGGACAGCAATACCCATCAGATGCTTCACTGTGTATGAGTTGTCATGGTTGTGGTGTTTTATCACAACAATGGAAACATCACCTAACACCTGAAACAACAGAATTCACGCCCCAGAGTTCTAGACAGCCAACATGTCCGTCCATAGAGCCAGGCCTCTGTGAGGCTGCTGGGAGAGCCTCCTTCCTTGTTCTCTCGGATGTGGGTGTAGCTGTCAGTCCTCAGCAGACAAATCAGTCCTCTCTGCCTCCATCATCAAATGGCATTCTCCCTTTGTCTCAGTGTCCAAATTTCTCTCTTAGATGAACACCATTCATCAGCCAGCCCAATATGACCAACCCTAGAGGATCTCACCTTAGCCTGATTATATCAGTAAAGATCCTTATTCCAAACTAGAAGAGCATAGGCTCTCCAAGCAAATATCAATGCAGACAGACACTGCTCAGTACACCATATTCCTCTGCTGTCAAAAGATGTGCGGTACTGTTAGTATGAATAACATGTCACCCATATTCTCAGCCATTTGAATACTTTGTTCTCTACATAGTGGCCCTACTTGGTCAGGTATAGATGTGGGGTTGCTAGAGGAAATATGTCACTGGGATTAGTTTTTAAGAGTTTAAAACCTTGTACCATGACAAATTTTCTCTCTCTTTGCTTAGAATGAGATGTGAGCTCTCGGCCATTCCTGCTGAGGCACGATGGTGAAGGACTCTCATCCCCGTGAAACAATAAGCCAAATAAACCCTTCCTTCCATGAGTTGCCATGGTTGTAGTGTTTTATCACAAAAACAGAAATGTACCTAATACGTCAGGTATCCAGAAACCAAAGCCCCAGCCCCAGACCTACCTCTGACCGCCTGCCTGGGTCCCCTCAGTCACTCTCCTCTGAGAGGGGACAGCTTGGATTTGATTTCCCAAGTCCTTGCCAGCTGCAATGCTGCCAAATAAAAAGCAATTAAAAATCAGCACAAACTCACAATTTTCACAATATAAATAGAAATAAATATAGATAGGTGCGTGGCCTTGTTGGCAGCCATGTGTCTCCCAGGTTTGTATTCTGGGAAGCCCTGGAAGCCGTGCGACCCTGGCATCAACAAGCAAGCTCGGGCCTGCATCCCGCTTTCTAAAAATTCTCTCACGGGAGCCAGGGCTCTTTAGAGCAACAACTAAGTCAGGGTTCCAAAACCTGGTCTCTAGCAGAAACGGGGATCCTTACAGCAGTGACCGGTTCCAGGGACAGGTCATGAATCTAGAGTTTTCTGTGATGCCTGAATATGAACAATACTGTAAAAATAAAAAGGTAAGCACCATGCTGGTTCAAAAGGTCATAGGCACCAACTGAATAATGCCTCAAGAACTCTTGCAAGAACGACTGGAACAAAGTAAACATCTATTCAGCCAGAATCCACAGAATAAATGTCACTTTTATTATGTATCATTTGTCTGTGTTTTTTATTGTGTTATGTATTTATGAGCCTGTAATGATAAGAATAACTAAGTGAATAAAGAAATAAGTGGGAGAAGGTGGTTCCTTCCAGAATTACAATTAAAAAAGGCAGAACAATGAGGTAAAGAGAAAATCACACTTATGCAAACATTGCTGTAGCAGGCAGCACGGCTGACAGATTAGCTAAAATTAGTGGGTGAAGGTCCAAGGAACAACTGGGCATTTGTCTAATGTCAGAAGCATCCACTCCTCCAAACACTTATTAATTTCAGAGAAGAAATTATAGCTCTACAGCATGACACTGAATGGCATTGCCTCCTCCTTGTGATCAAGGGTGACATCACCAGTTAATTACACACACGGGCTCCATGTCCCAACACTGTTCCAAAGAGTACAGTGTCAGTGTTGTGGGTATGTGCCCAAAATGTATTATTTTAATATCATCATAAGGAAGCACTCAGAGTGACAGTGTCTAGAGGGCTAACCAGGCCTTTCAGCCTACCATAGTGATGGAGACAAGGAAAACCTGATGCAGGCTGGGACCAAAGAAGACCCAATAACTAAGTGCAATGCGGAAGCTTGAGCAAGAAAGGATGTCTGTTTAAATCAGGCTGAGGTCGGTTAGCAATATTGCACCATTAACGCCTTGGCTTTCAAAGTCATAGAAAGTCAGGCATCTTAAGCAGCAGGCTGTGGCCAAATCCCACCTGTAAATGAACATTACGGGGGGCTGGAAAAGTTTCTATCAAAATTCACAAGGACTGAAAACTGACTCAAAGTGAAATCTGTAGTGAGCCCAAGTTGATCCTGGTGGAGCTCACTTGTGCTGCATCATGTGACTTCCCCGCAGCCTTGGTTCTGATGGAGGGACGTGGGATGTGACCCTCCACACCACACACCGCCAATGAACGCAGCCTGCAGCATCTCTGCTGTGAGCAGAGAACCCTGCATGCTATGAACAGCAGTGTTCTCGAGCGCATAGCGCACTGTGTGTGCTTACACAAACAGAATGATATGATTACGGAAAACAAAAGCTTTGTGTGTTTTCCTTCATTCACTCCTCAGTGCCTAAGAATCAAATCAGTGTATCTTTTGGATTGTGTTACATTACGAATGTTTGGTTTTTAAAAATTATTCTTGGAGTTGCTGCCTTGGGTGTCATAAAAAATTGTGAAGCGGATTTTGGGTTAGAATTTCCAACAGTTTCTCGAATAGGCCTCAACAGACTTCTGCTGGTTTTGTGTTATGTGTTTGTGTGAAGCAGCAGCCTCAGCGTTGGCAATCATTAAATCAAAATATCGATCAACTCTGAGAAACACTGAAGAAGCTCTGTGTCTTGCTGCATCAAATATTCTACCAAGACCTAATTCTTTCTGTGAAACCTTACAAGCTCCTCCTCCTCATTAGTATGCAAATTTGCTACTGTCTTTAATAAATGATAAAATATGTATATTAAAAAATCATCTTTAAACAAATTTATCATTCATTGTTAGGAAATGGTTGATTTATATACTATATGCTCAGGACCATGTAAAAACTTCCCTGATGGAAAGAGGTTATAAGTGGGAAAGCTTAAAAATCCATGATAGCTCGCTAACTACAATCAAAAGAAGCAAGATGCATGGAGTATATGCCACATGTATGCAATACACATGCAGCAGGAAGCATAATGTATGTATACATAGGTATGCTACATGCATCTGCAGACATGCTACCAGTCTACAAGAGCTTGGGAACTTTGGAAGTGAGCAGAGCTGGCAGGGATGGGGCGGGGGTCAGGAAGTGGGGAGAGAGAGAGAAAATGGTCCTTCTTGTCTGCTTCAGGCAGCTCACTGAGGCACAGATCCGATTTTCACACAAGGATTACTAGATTACATTTTTCACCACAGGCAGCTGTCCCTGTCAAATAAATAATCATCACCTTACATTTATATATCACCTTTCATCCCACAGCCCCTTTCCTAGAGCTAGGACCAGCCTGGGAACAGCGTCATGCTCTCTCAGGAAAGGGAGGGGCAAGAAGGCTGGAGTGGCCTGCACAGAGGGAGGCAGCTGGGTTGGCCCCTTTGGGTTCCATGAAAGCAAAGCTGGAGCCCAGCAGAGAGAAGAACCCCGACACCAGGAGAACAGTCTGCCAGCCGTGTAGTGTGCCACGGTGCTGTGAAAGGTGCATGCAAGGGAGCATACAGAAGCAGTTAGGGCTGCACTGTAGACAGGGTTGGATGCCTGCAGCCAGGGCTGGGCCCCTGCAGTCAGGGCTGAGACCCTAGAGCCAGGGCTAAGACCCTACAGCCAGGGCTGAGACCCTACAGCCAGGGCTGAAACCCTACAGCCAGGGCTGGGCCCCTGCAGCCAGGGCTGGGCCCCTGCAGCCAGGGCTGGGCCCCTGCAGCCAGGGCTGGGCCGCTGCAGCCAGGGCTGAGACCCTACAGCCACGGCTGAGACCCTACAGCCAGGGCTGGGCCCCTGCAGCCAGGGCTGGGCCCCTGCAGCCAGGGCTGGGCCCCTGCAGTCAGAGCTGGGCTCCAATAGCAAGGACTACCCCATGCCCAGAAGCCAGGGCTGCACCAAGCCAGCAACAGCAGGCAGATGATGGCTCTCAGGCTCTGCTAAGTGAGACTGGACAGGCCGCACCTCTGTGCAATTGCCTTAATTCAAAGACATGTATGTCAGAGGGAATCCTGGGATTTCCCCTAGAACAAAGCCTTGAGCACCAAACCCTGTTATTCACCTGCTAGCCAAGTAGGCAAGTGAGGAAGCCCAGAGCTCTACTAGTGGCTGTCAAAGTCCCCTTCTGAGCGTGGTGACTGCTATGTATCAGCCTCAGGCAGCTGCCTATTCAAAGCAGTGGCTTCCAGTGAGGCACTGTTCCCACAAAAGGACACAGTGGAGCCAGGCTTGAGCTACAGATGAGGGCCCTGACCCAGAGGATGTATCCAGACCACTAGCCCTGTGCTGCATAAGCACTCAGACACCAGGCCAAATCCCACAGGCAGGCCAACCTCTGCTCAAAACACAGGGGCGGGCTTATACCACCATCCTGAAAGCCAGACAGGAATGAGGGGCAGGGTCAGTGGGGCAGCAGGAGCAACAGAAAGGGAGGCCGTGGGTGATGGGGGCCACGCCAGGCTTCCTCAGAGACAAAGGGGTCCTGGTGGAAGAGGGCGCCGGGGGAACGGAGTGGCACCCAGAAACACAGCATCCCGAAAGCACAGAGGGGAGCAGAGCGTCCACCACTGCCATGCTGGAAAAGCCACTGAGGTGCTCAGAGGAGCCAGCTCACATTCAGACGCCCCGGTGGGAACCCACAGTCTGGAGGGCTAGTGAGGTCTAGGCACTGAGAAGCTACTTTTTAGCGAAAGGGGGTCACCTTGGGTAAAACAATATTTAGCCCATCCCTCTGCCCAGGACTCCAAAGACCCTGGGTAAGTGTCCACTGAGTCCCGTGGCGCCCTCTGGGCCTCTGGTTCAGGTTCCTGTGTCCCCTTTGCTCTCCACTAACCTCCCACATGCATGCATCACGTCACTTCCTCCTGGCCTATCCCAGCCTTCACAGCGCCAGGCTTTTATGCCAGGTACCCCACTTCCCTGAGCCTTCCAAATACCCCCCCAGGCTTCTTTCATTTGTTATTGGTCCACATTTCTAGTGTCCTTTGCCAGGGACCCTCACACATGAAACTCCAAAACCACACCCACGCGCCTGACATAAAGACTTGTTCTTGGTCCTCCTGCACCTCACCCCCAAACCTACATGGGGTCTCACACCACAAGGTCCAGAATACCCTTCTCATTTGCAAGCCAGTCTCTCTCTCTCTCTCTCTCTCTCTCTCTCTCTCTCTCTCTCTCTCACACACACACACACACACACACACACAATCTGCAAATAGTCCAAAACTGACTGTTGCCCTTTACTGTGTAACTCCCCCAATCTCCTCAATATCCTACACCAGATCTAAAGTCCAGCACTGTCTCCCCAGAAAGCCCTGCCTACTTTCAGGGATTGTTTCTGTGACTTAGGATGCCAGGGGCAGCATTTTCTTAGCCCATCTGGGCAACGGACAGGCTTTCCCCGCCCCTGGGTTGACCCACAGCCCCAAAGCCTAGGAGGAACACACTTCTTACCACTTGTGATTCTAAAGATGTTTTACAACACCTGCACTGCCTGGTATCCTGCTCCATAAGACAAGGCCTCTGTTTTCAACAGCATCCCCAGGGGGGTCCCTTGATACATGATACCCCAGAAAACACCAACCTGACTCAGCCATCGCCCCCCCCCCCCAGCCGGGGCTCGGCCATGGCCAATTGATGACTTCCACTCCCAGGCAGTGCTGGTGGCTGCCCTGAGATGTCTACCTTTCTGTGATCCAAACAGTCAGACTTTCCCCATGAAGGGCGGATGGAGAGTCACAGCAATGCAAGGCCAGGTCGGCAGCCAGGGCCTGGCCAGCCAACTAGCTGCCATCTACAGAGACAGGGCATGGCACTTCACCTGCAGAAGCCAGAGATTCATCTGTTTTGAGGGTGAGAAAAGCCACCTGAAGGGTGCAGGGAGTCAAGATGATGCCTGTGGTTAAACATTAGATTGAGGGGCATGATGAGAAGGAGTGGGAGTGGGGAACAGAGGTGGGGAAAACACCAGCATCTGCAAGTCACCACACCACAAGCCAGAGGAAGGCTGCAGACAACAGAAGACCCTCCTGAGGCCTAGAGAGACACTGTACAGTAAGGCTGGTCTCTTGGGGGAAGTACTTGGGAAGGAGGACTCTAACTCATACAGGTTGGTGCTCGACTACCTGATTAAACAACAACAACAACAAAAAACAATTCACCCAACACCTAGGTAGAGACTTCTCCCCTTAACCTCAGACTTGCAGAGGGAGAGACCAGCAGAGCTGAGCCTGCCTTCCCTAGACACTCCCCCACCCCCACAAAAAGAAAAAAGACCATGAAGCTTAAACCTGAGAAGATGCCAAGGGGCAGTGGGAGGCAATTTACAGCTGGGAAAACTGAGCCTCTGCCAGAGGTGGGCCCTGGGCAGGAGGGGGGTAGGCTAACCCCTGTGCATAAGTGCCTAGAGGGGCTCGCTTCTCAGGTCTCTGGGCGCCAGGGCTGGTTTTGAGCAGAGAGCCTGGTGAGTGTAGAGAAAAGTAGGACAGGGCAGTGCCCAGGACTCAAAGCCATCAGTCAAGGCAGGGCATGGGGTGCAGCACAGGGGGAAGGGAGACAAAGAGAAAGAACAGGTCCGAGAGGTCAGGAGGAGGTTTGCTGGCTGCAACAGAGGTAGAAGGGCTTCTTCCCACTCAGGGATCCCTGCATGGCCAGGAGGAACCAGCCAGAGACCTGCTCCCTTTTGTCCAGGCCCTAGACTCCACTGCCTCCTGAGCACAGAGGGTGACTGTGTGGGATCCGTCACAGGTGTGCACGCCTCTAGGGCCCATTGCAGCACTAGAGTCACTCAGGAACAAGAGCCAATCTGATACAATCACAATATCAAAGCCAGAGGCCAGAGAACTAGCAAGCATGGCCCCCCACCACCAACACAGGACAAATGAAGGACCAAGAGGCCCAGAGAGGGTCAGTGCTATCCTAAAAGTCACAAAGCATTGGGGCAGGACAGTCAGGACCCAGATACCTAATGCTGGCCTCAGGAACCCAAACTACCCTCCTCACCAGCCCAGACCAGCACAGCTCAGCTAAGGAAACAAAGCTTCCCACTTCAAGAGCATCTAAGAGGCTGGGAAAGAGAGGGGGAGTCAGCCCCCCTAAATGCAAAATCCCCTGACAAGTGGTGGAATTATTTCCATTGGATAAAAAATTAATGAAAAAGCCTCCCTTATCAGACCCCAGGGGTATTGGCTGTAGGCTGCTGTAATAGGGAGAAGAAAGGACAAGTGGAAGGAGACCCCCCACAGCCCCCAGCATGCCTTCTGCCAGAAGCACAACAGGGAAGCTGCAGCTGGAGTGGGGGGACAGGAGCCAAGCAGGATGTAGGAGCTTTGGAAGGAAGCCTAACACAGCCAGGCTGGCGGGCTGCGAGGGAAGCAGAAGCCTTTGAAACAGCGAGCACAGGGTGGGGGGCTCCACGGAGCCCCTGGCAGGTAGCCCTGGGGTAGACACAGACACCACCACAAAGCCTTCGGAGGGCAGCAGAGGTTGTCTATGACAAAGCTGGCTGCAGGCAGAGCCAGGAAGCAGAATGAGGGGCCTGTGACCCAGGCAATCAGGAGGTCAGGGCATGACTTGGGATCAGGGGGCATGCATCTACTGGTGATTAGGAGTAGAACTGCACAGGGAACTTCTTACTGACCCCTTCCCACAGACTGAGGACTTCTGATAAAGTAGGTGTGCCTACACCAGGACCTAGGACCCCAGCCTGGAGCCTCAAAAATACCCAGCGTGCAGAGCACACTGACATGAAGAGCCAAAGTCATGCCACCATGCCCCCCACCCCCGGCGTGGACAGTGCTCCCAACACAGGGAAGCCACCCAGAAAGGGGTCCCGGAGAGAGCAGCTGCCAAGGGTAGGCCTGGGCAGCAACACTACCTCAATAGGCCAGTTAGATCCGCAAGGCACTGCACCAACACTGTCTTCCCCAACCAGATACCTGCACAGCATCACAGTAGAAAGCCCTGGAAGCTGGGGGCCCCCTGGTAGCTCCGCAGTGCAACTAAGGTCCCATCCCTGCCTACAGTTTGGGGTACAGACTAGTAGAAGCCCTGGAAGCTGGGGGCCCCCTGGTAGCTCCGCAGTGCAACTAAGGTCCCATCCCTACCTACAGTTTGGGTTACAGACTAGTAGGGTACTTAGAGGTAGTAGTCGGGGGTAGTGACAGTTTGTGTCCCCATTTCTGGCATCCTGGTGAAAAATTCTCTTTCACCCACTAACCCCATCACGTGCAGAGCTGATCTTTACAGGAAGAATAAAGAAAAGCCCCAGTCTTTGGATCAGTGGCCAGTTCAGCATTTTAACCGGGAAATGTTGAACATGCCCTTGACATCTCTGAGCCTCCAGTACCCCCCACGGGTCTCAGAAGGACAACCCAGTCCTTGACACAAGCCTGTGGAAAAGACACATGAGCCCCGCGCCAGAAAAAACTGCAGCCCCAGAAAAAACACTCAGAGCCCTAAAGGTGAACCTGAAATGGGGTGTGGCTTGGCACCCTGTGGGCCTACCCCACAGAGATCTAAGGCTACGTGTGGCCATGACCTGCCCGGGGCAACAGGATGGAGGACTACACCCAGGGGCTGCGGGGAGTAGATAGGTGATGAAACCGGAAGACTCTGCCCACTTCTGCACTCTAGCTGAGTGGCCAGGGGGTTTTCTATTGCTATGTGTCCCTGTTGCTGGAAAGCGTGTCCTTGACCTTATACTGCTGCTGTTCCCAGGCTAGCCCCACCCCAGCCATGACCTCCCTCCATGACCAGCACCATCCACTGTCCACACAAGCTGCCAAGCTGAGGTCTGGGGTGGGAGATGGTGGGGAGGAGGGGGAGTTTCGACTCCCTCAGAGCCCAGTTCTCTGCTTCTGGCTCCCACACAGCCCTGGAATGCACACTAGAATTCACTCTACAGCAGGAACTCACTACAAAGGGTTTGGCCACAGGTAGGGTGCTGAAAGGCCACCTGCAAGTCTGGGACAGCGCCCTGAGACAACCACTTCCCAAAAGCAGACCGCTGTGCCTTCGTCTCACTCAGCCTGACCCAGAACCATCCATGAACCTGTGACTTGAGCCTGAGGCAGAGGGGCGCATGACCAGGAGAGCCAGGTTTAATAAAGCTGCTTGCTGGGCAGAACCAACATGTTTCCTGCTACTATCTAGTGGCCAGCATGTGGAAGAGCAGGCACCACAAGGCCACCAAGAAGTCTCAGGGACCATGTCCCTCTCCAACAAACCCGGACTGAGACTAGGTGACCCCCAGATGAAGTAGCACCTATGTAGGAGCCATCGATGTCAGATTAAAACAAAAGGGCAACACCCACACAAAACAAAAGACCTGCTGCCAGTCCATTCAAGGCCTTAGGAGAACAGCAGAAAGGCTGGAATGGAGATGCTGCCTGAATCCACAGCCAGAGCAAGATGTCGGTCCTGGCCACGGCTACTGTCAGGGGTGGCCTTTCCTCCTGTCCTCCTCTGGTTCCCTGTAGCTGTTCTTCCTCTCACTCGCCACAGCCGGGCAGCCCCCAGGCTGCACACGTGTCTTCATGCAGCCCCTCCCTCCCCATCTGGGCCAGCATGACTGTCCCTTCCACATCACACGTGGCCTCCCTCATCCTTCCGCCCTGGGCCCCAGGCACTGCTTCACTCATTCATCTTTTCTCCTCCTTCGTGTTCACTAGTGGTCGCCCTCCTGTGAGGCAGCTGGCCTCACAGTCTGGCCTAGGGCTCAGAGACCCTACTTCCCACTTTGGAAGACTGAGGAACTCAAAAGAGCTCCAGCTGCCACTGTCCCAAGGCCTCCTTCCTTCTTGCCTTACAGAAGGCCGTCCGTCTGTCCTCTTGTCTGTGGGCCGTGAAGCCTGAGCAACCTTCCGTTGTAAAGCAGCTATCCTGAGAGAAGACAGTGGGCTCTGCTCATGCTTTGGTTCACCCCTAAATATCTGCGCCAAATGCCCAGGACGTTCCTTCCTCCCTAAAATTTCAACACATCCCCATTTGCACAACAAAGGATCATTACATGGGTCCTTTGAGGCCAAAACATCTACAAGACTAACTCACACTAAGATGTCAGTAACGGGTAACTTGGCAACCAGGAAGACAGTGTTGATCCATCACCCAATCCAGCTACAGAAACAGCATGCTATACTTGTGAGGGGTGAGGCTGTTTTTAACACTGTGACTTGTTGAGCTCCGGTTCAGCCATGGCATGGGGGATGGGGATGCAAGGTCAATACTGGCTCCACAAGAAGGAAAGCACTTGCCTGGAGCTTGACCTCCAAATAGGTCAGGGTGGCCAACCTCATGTGACACCTTCTGGGAGCAGCTCCAAGGATCACCTCTCACAATGGCAGAGTGAATGCCACTGGTAGCTAGGGGAACGACAATCCAGGACAGGTCTATACTGCAAGCCAGTGAGCGTCCTGCTGGGAACTGGTCAGGCTGGCCAGTGCTGCTCTTCCATCATGGTAGAGCCTCAGCAGGTAGCCTTCAGTTTCACCTCCTCTCCTCTCCTCTCCTCTCCTCTCCTCTCCTCTCCTCTCCTCTCCTCTCATCTCCTCTACAGCAAGTTATTTTCACCAAGCTGCCCCCCCCCACCATGTCCTCTCAAATGGCCTTTTTGGAACTGAGATGAGAACTGAAGATTTCTGTGATTTCCCACAGCAGGGCGCTATAACTGGAGGCTACACAGGGAACGGAGGCTCTCACATCTTACCAGGAGCCATCTTATCTTTCACAGCACATTTTTTTTTTTCATGTAACAGCCACGCGGCTGTTTAAATAAATTGAGTACCTGGTGTCACTGCCTCCAACCTACCCTGGTGGAAGGAGCCTGTTGAGGCAGCTAGGTCTGGAGAAGGAGGTGGAGAAAGGCCACAGAGGAAGAGACCATGGAGGGTGGAGTCTCTACCATCGGCAGATGGTGAAGGGGCTTCTAAATAAACCCTCAGAGCCCCAAAATACTTCTCCCACCTGCTTATTCCTGCCTAGGATTCCTTCATGGGGAGGGGGTCAGCTTTGATTCTATGGTCAAAAATAGTCCTGAAACCATAAACCTATGGTGGGGGGGGGGCACACCATTGTACACAGAGTGACAGTGGGGGGTGGGGTGGGGGAGAGAATAGCGAGGGGGTTTAGGAAACTCAGAGGAAACAGCTGCTGGCCCTGGAAGCACATGCAGCTCTTCCTGGGCCTCTCAGGACAATCCTACAGGGGGACAGGGCCATTTGGGCTGGAGCCAGCAATAACCCAGTGGGTCTACCCCTGCCTTGAAGGTGAGGACAAAGCACCCGTGCCAGTGTCCAGGGCTCTCATCAGCACCTGCGTGGAAGGAGTAACCACCAAACGGGACAAGGCTAAGAGCCTACAACCAGTGGGATGAAGAAGACGACTCTGAAGAGCGGTTGAGGTGGCAGGAGAGGACCAGTCCCCAGCCAGAAGAACCCAAAGGGACAAAGGAGCATTTGGCCTAAAGTGGGAGACCCACCTCGGGCTGCTGCCCAGGCCTGCTGGAGACCTGCCCAGGAGCTGGGAGCTCGTCTGGAGAGGTGTGAGTGGACTGGGGAAGAGACACGGAACTGGGTCAAGAGAATACGAGAATACTAAAACCACAGAAGACTGCTCTGACTCATTAGTCATCAGGGAAATAGAATCAGTCACAGCAAAAGGCTTCCTCACACTAGGACCACCTTAACAGAAAGAAAAAGAAAAAAGGGAAAGTAACAAGTGCTGGCAAGGATGTGGGGAACCTGGAACCCTCCCACATGGCTGGTGGGAACCAGGGTGATAGCCACTGTACAAACTGTCTGCCTACCTCTTGCTGTACAGAGCACAGAGTTTCCATATAATCCATCCGTTTCTCCATCTGGGTACACACCCTACACAATCAAAGTCAGGTGCCCACACGAACACTCATACAGGAATGAGTACAACAGCTCTCCTTATAAAGTCTCAGGGGAGGAAAACAACCCAGATGCCCATCGAGAGATGAATCTATCAACATAATGCTGCACATGCATAGAAGGGAATATTACTCAGCCATAAAAGAACAAAGCACATCTACACTCTTCTATCTAGACAGGCCAGGGAGTTATCTAAATGAAGTAAGCCAGCTCAAGGGACCACACGCTGTATTGCACAACTGATACACGTGCAATGTCAGAACCACCAGTAGAAAGCAGGTAGGTGGTTGCCAGTAGTTTAGGGGAGGGAGGACTGTAATTAAGGGGAGGGAGGATTGAAGTTTAGGGGAGGGAGAACTGTAATTTGGGAGAGGGAGGACTAAGTTTAGGGGAGGGAGGACTGCAACTTAGGGGAGGGAGAACTGTAATTTAGGGGAGGGAGGACTGCAGTTTAGGGAAGGGAGGACTGCAGTATCGGGATAAAGGACAGCAGTTTAGGGGAGGGAGGACAGCAGTTTAGGGGAGGGAGGACAGCAGTTTAGAGGAGGGAGGATTGCAGTTTAGGGGAGTGAAGACTGCAGTTTAAAGGAGGGAGGACTGCAGTTTAGGGGAGGAAGGACAGCAGTTTCAGGGGAAGGACTGGCAAACAATAGCTAAGAATTACAGGCTGGTGCAAAAGTTGAACAAGGCAGCAGAGTCATTTCACAACCCAATGAGCACGCTAAGAACTGAACTGCATCCTTTAAAAGGGTCACGGTGAGATCAGAGAGTAGTGGCACGGGCATGTGATCCCAACACTTGGGAGGCAGATCATTCTTGGCTACACAGCAAGTGAGATATCAGCCTGGGCTATCTCAAAAACTAAATGAACAAATCACGCCAACAAAAAGCCCTGAAATAGTCACACGGCACAGTCTCTGGGATATGCCTCTTGCCACGTTAAAAATGAACAAACATCCCAAGCCTAAAAAAGGATTCCAGGCAGAGACCCCTGTTATCACGCAGCGGCAAGGCTTGCCAGCCCTGCTCAGAGGATGAGGAGGCAGAGTCGTCAGAGTCTGAGAAGGCAAACTCCCAGCACAGCATCCGGCCTGGCTGGTGAGCGTTCACACACATTTGTGATGTCCATGTGTGTGCTTTGCCAATGCTTACTGAATCACACAACAACCCCAGGAGGGAGGGGCAGCTCGTGTGTGCAGCTTTGGGGAACAAGGCTGAAGCACCCGCAATGTCTCCAACATCAGCATCAGAGCAGCTGAGATGCTGGTTTGCACTGTAGGTGGTCCCCCTACCTCTTTGTCATCCCCAATGCCCAGCAACAGGAAGTGGGGACAGCACAGGCTTAGCCAAGTCCTGCACTGCGATCTGCATGCAACCCCTCCTCCCTGTGACTTGCTTTTGGAGTGCCTCCATTTCTTTCTCTGAAGAAACCCAAGTCATGCCATGATGGTCCATGGACTGATACACTGAGTGTGCCTGAAATCTCCTGCACAAGACAGGGCTCCACGAACCTTCAGTTCCTTTCCACCCTCAGGGTAGAAGGCAATTACAAAGACTGAATGGAGAACTTGAGCAGGTGTATGGAAAGTGGGCAGAGCAAGCAGGGAAGCAAGGTCAGGAGAGGATGCCCCACACCAAGAACCAGTGTCCCAGTGACCTGGAAATCTGGCATGGCAACTATATGAGACCCTGTGCCAGGGAGTGGTTTTAGTGGGGGGCACGGGTCGAAGTTCAAGGACACTGGGATGCTAACAGCATCGGAGTTAGCAGGAGAGGGAAGCTGTAAGAAGGAAGGCTGGAAACAGCAGAAAGAAAACTCGTCGACAAAAATAGAAGGAGCTTGCATTTTTAGCGCATTCTCAGTGTGCCAGATGCTACACTAAGCACTTTACAGACTCCCTTGGTGCCACCTCACATCTCCACAGGGCAAGTTATTATTAACCCCATCCTACCAGCAGGGGTAAGAAGACTGGTTAAGGTCACACACTGAGGTGTCTGCTTTCATATTCCAACTCTACTCTTCCTGGGTTCCTTCCCTCAGCCTCAGCCGCACTTGGAGAATCTTCCAGAACAAGTCACTGGGCTAGAACAATATAGAGAGCCCCTGGCCTCAACAAAGCCATCTAGAAGCTGATGTTAGGGATGAGAGGAGATGATAAATATTTGGGAAATTTTAGTCAAATAGAGACTAAAACACAGAAGCTTCTGTTCTCACCAGCTCTACCAGCTTTAGAGAGAAATCGCCGTCTACCTCACATATTGCAGGATTCTCTGTTGGACCTGCCTGCTCTGCTGGACAGAGGCCTCAAGCCCCAGAGCTGAAGCAAGATGCACTGGGTGCATGGTTCATGGAGCGCTGAGTGACCCAGGGAAGCAGAAGCAACAGGGAAGTCACCCTCTTGCAATCCCAACAGTGCTGCAATGAAGGAACGGCAGGTGGCTTCCAAATGCCTCCCCCAGGTGCCAAGTTCATCCTACCAAGCAGTGCAAGAAAGGAAGAGCAGAGGAGACATCTGAGAAGGGCCAGATTCAAGGATGAGCCCGTCATGGCAGGCCAGCAGAGGGAGGGACAGAGGAGGAAGCACCGGAGGGACAAACAGAGCAGGGCTTCTGGGGAGCTCCCATGGCTGCTCTCCTGGGAATGCCAGCCCAGGAGCAGGCGCCTTCACCTGACTCTTCAGCCACTCCCAAGGAGGCAATGAGCATGGAAGAGCCAAACTCAAGATGTGGACGTCTTAGCCTGGCATGGAGAAGCAGACCTGGAGCCCAGCACTTCAGAGACTGAAGCAGGGCCAGGCAAGATGGTTTCATGGATACAGGCATTTGCCATGGAAACTGAAAACCCGAGTTCTAGCCATGAGATCATGTGGTAATAGGACAAAATCAATTCCACAAAGTTGTTCACTGGCAAGTCCACATGCACCCTAAGACAAGCACATATATGTGTACACACACAATGGATAAATATTAATTTCTTAAGGGGTGAAGCAGGTATATTGTAAGCTCAAAGCCAGACCAATCTACACTGTAAGTTCCATGTGGGCCTGAACTACACAATGAAATTCTGCTCAAAACCAAACAAACTCCTTAATTTTATCTTAAACTAATGTTTTGGGACTCCTAATGCATCAGATGCTAAGCTGGCTCTGACACAGATCATCTCATTTAAACGTCAAGGTGTTTAATTTAAACGGAAAACCGGTCCCCATCAACAGTCAGAGCATCCAAGCGTTAAGCAGCATATACACGGTCAAGCTAATATGCTGTAGGATCAGGATACAAGGCCATGTGGTCTGACCTCAGGACCCGCAGCCTTAACCAAGACCTGTTGTCACTTCCTAAAACAGTCCCTGAGGAGTTTGTGACAAGGTAATAAAGATAATTTCCAGCCCATTAAAGGAAATGGGCACACGGCCGAAGCACTCGGGGACACACCTGTGAGCATCCACGTTCTTACTCAGGATGTGAGCCCATCATTTCAACTACACAGCAATTACACACCTGCTCTGGAAGGCCCCTAGGCTGACTTGCAATGAGGAGAGTGGTTATTTAATTTTAAAATAGGGGAAACGGGGATATTGGAATTTCCCAATAGGTGAAAAACCAAATGACCATTTATGGATGATGGGTAAACAAAATGTGGTAGAGGCACACCATGAAATATGACTCCTTAGCAAATAAATAAATAAACAGGAATGTGTTCTGACACAAGCTACAGTATTGATAAACTCTGAAGTCATTATGCTGAGTGGGAAAAAATCTACCCAGGAGAGGTACAGAAGAAGAGTCCATTTGAATAAAGTATCTAGAAGAGTCAGACTTTAGAGAGTGGATGTAGTAAAGGGACTGAGGGAAGTCCAGGTATAATTGCTTGTTCAATGGGCACAGAGTTTCAGTCTGGGAAGACAGAAACAGTCTGAAGCCTAAGGATGCATGTGTGTGTATGTGGGAGGGGGGGCACTCAACTCAAAACTTGCAATTTACTTAAAGGATAAAATACAGTATGTATTTTATCACAATAACAGTTAAAAACCAATACATAGGATGCCCGTGTCCTGATGGACTTTAAATGCTACATCTGCTTCATGCTCTGTGGAGCAAAGTGGTCCCCCAGTAGAGATGGAGGACTTATTTAGGAGCCTGGGGCATTCTTCCTGAGACAATGCAAGGTCAGTGTCAGGCTCAAGGCCACCTTAAAAGCAATGGAAAACAGGCTGTGTGAGATCTGAAGGCTATTCCCCACTGAGTTCCAGTATCTAAGAAAGGTGAGCTCAGCCTGCATCCGGAATGAGGGCAGAGAGCTGGAAGGCTGACCTGGTGCAGAGACTGTGGCCAGGGATGCAGATTCCCTGAGACTTCGGTTTCAGCCACATGCCTGGCTCAGAGCAAGCAGGGAGGACCCCTCCTCTAAATAAGTATCACCACTTATTGCCTGTAAGATACACACTGCTCACATAATGAGCATTCATCAGCACTCGCACAGTTAATCCGTGTGTCATCCCTAGGAGCTTTTATTTCAGCACAATTTCCATTTTACAGAGAGGGAAATGAGGCTCCAAGAAGCCCAGAGCAGCTCACTGTCACCACAGTGGTGAGGCCAACGCTTGGCTTCTGATCCAAACCCTACCGTCTGAACTACTGAGGTGGCTAACTGACTTTATGAGACAGTGTGTTACTAGGCTGCTCAGCCTGGCCTCAGCCTCCTGGGCTCCTGAGATCCTCCTGACTTAGCCTTCCTGCTAGGTGGAAACCCAGGGCAGTCGCCACTCGCTTTGCACATTGAATATAGCTCGGGCTTGCCTGGCATACTCAAGACACCCTTAGGAGTGAACAATGACACAAAAGTCAGCATTACCCAGAAGGCCACATGCTGCCAGGCCATTAATTAAGTCCCTATGACATTCTCAGTCCCCTTTCACACTCCCTGATACTAGCAAGGCTGATTTGGGGTAAGGACCACAAGAGTTCTCAGGTCACTTGCGAGTCACCTTCAAACTTAACTTGCAGCCACAAAACTGTAAAACTTCAAGCTCCCCTCCCCCCTGCCCCCCAATCTCCTGGGTGAGCCAGCCAGCCAGACCTGCCCAACAGGACCTGGAAGCGAGCCATCACTTCAAATTGGGCTTTCAGAGGCCATTTAAGGCAGGAGTAGGAAAGTCTTCTCCCTGAGGAAAACCATCTGAACTACTGAGAGAAAAATCAATCTTGATCACGTGAGTAGAAGGAGCTTAAATTAGGGTTTCTTCAGAGTGAGAAATCTAAAATGACTCTCTTGTCACAGCGTTTGGGAAACACAACCAACAAAAACAATATGTATTTTTAAGAGAAATCATCCCCCAGTCTTACATTTTCATCCAATTAAGGGAGAAAAGCAAAGAGAAGACTGAGTACCAGGAAGAAGGAGCTGAAAGGCAGAGCCTGTCTCCTGAATCAGCCAGCCACCCTGTCAGAGGCCAGCTCTACACAGCAGGGGTGTGGCCCTCAGCGCACATCTCCCCTTTCTGTGCTGCTAACATCCACAGAGAGTCTATGACATAAAAAAGAAAAAAGAAAAACCACTAAGACTCACTAGCTATTACTACTACTGTTCCTTGCTTACAAAAAAAAAAAAAGTAGTATTTGGGGCTAGAAGGATGGCTCCGAGTTAAGAGCACTCACTGACTGTGCTTGCTTCCAGCGGACCCAGGTTTGACTCCCAGCACCCACAGGGTGGCTGAGGTCTGTAACTTCAGGTTTGCCTTGGACCTGGAGTTACAGACTCTTCTGGCCTCTGTAGGCATTGCATACACATGATGTACAAATATACATACAGGTCCAAGGCAATCTGATGGCCTCTTCTGGACTCTGTAGGCATTGCATGCACATGGTGTACAAATATACATACATACATACATACATACATACATACATACATACATACAAAACACATATGCATAGAAATAAATAAATCTAAAAAGCCAGTGTACATAGCATAAACACCTTTATCTCTTCCAGTATTCACTTGGTGTTTAGAAGCATTTTTTGAATCACAGACAGGGTGTTCCTTTGGTTAGCACAGGCTAGCCTGGAGTTCACTCTCCTCCTGCCTCAGCTTTCATAGCAATGGGAGCTGTGTTACTGTGTCACGTTTGAAGACATGATTTCTTTGAAAGGTTATACAACAATCCCTCACGTGAAGGCGTCCCACCACATATTTAAATTTCCCTCGTTGTTTGTTCTTAAGATAACTTAGCCTATGCTAGTCTGGAACTTGCTTTGTACCCTAGGCTAGCCTTAAATCCCAAATCCTCCTGTCTTAACTTCCTGAGTGCTACATTATAGGCCTGAATTCATTTCTCAGCTGAGGGATAAAAGTGTAGACGGAACATACTGACCACCTATCACAGGACAGTTCAATAGCTGTGTGGTTCACACCAGCTAAATGTCTACAGCTACACAAGTGTTTTTCATCTCTTTATGGCGAAAGTCTTCAAGATTCTTCCTTGTAATTTTTAAAATATACGGCATGGTATTATTATTATCCACAGACACCTGGCTGGATAACACTCCCCAGAATGTCTTTTTCTTTTAATTATATCCACTTCTTCATTCTATGTGTGCATGTGTGTGCTCACACCTAACTTCTTCTGACTGCAGCTTGCTGTATAAAACACACATTTTCTATTGTATGCTTAGAATATTTTCCCATTACAGATGACATCTCGCTGAATATATACAAAACTTCTTTGGGATAATTCCAGCAAACGGAACTGTGAATGGACAATTCTAAGACTCCTGACACCAGCTGCCGAATAAATGCAATAAACACAACAAGCAATGCAGCACGGGTGCAGCTCTAGACATGCAATGCAGCACGGGTGCAGCTCTAGACATGCAATGCAGCACGGGTGCAGCTCTAGACATGCAATGCAGCACGGGTGCAGCTCTAGACATGCAATGCAGCACAGGTGCAGCTCTTGACATGTAATGCAGCACGGGTGCAGCTCTAGACATGCATGGACCAGCTGAGGCCACACCAACTCTGGGATCTGTCCCGTGGCTGAGCAGCTCCCACTTCTGCAAGTGGGACTGCACCTTGGAATCAGTGTGAAAGCATCCCTGCCAGCACTGGTCATGCCACCTCATAGAGCACTTAATGCCTGGTTGCTAGGAGCACCATGCTGTGACCCTGGGGATGCAGGCAGAGATGAGCTCTGCTCCCCACTGTATCCTCCTGTTCGACCTTTTCATCTTCCACCAACAGTTCCCAAACTATTTTTAATTGATTTTTTAATTTTGTGTGTGTGGATGTTTCTTGCCAGTGTTAGGTGATGTTAAGTATATCACATATAAGCCCCTGGGGATCAAAACAGGGTTTGAAACTGGAGGTACAGCTGGTTTTGAATTAAATGTGGGTACTGGGAACTGAACCCAGGTCCTATGCAAAAGCAAACAAAGAATTTGGAATTCTTACAACTTAACCACTGGGCCATCTCCCCAGACCCATTTTTTTTTAAATAGACAGAGTCACAGTTTTCTACTGCCCAGTCTGGCTATAAATTCGTGAGGTCAAGCAACCATACCTCAGTCTCTCAAGTAGCTGGGACTGTAGGTGGGTCACCACCTGCTTTTATTTATTTATTTATTTTTTATTTTGAGGGAAGGGGTGAGACAGAGTCTCTCTGCACAGCTCTAGCTGTCCTGGAATTCAATATGTAAGCTAGGCTGGCCTCAAACTTGCAGAAATCCACCTGCCTCAGCCTCCCAAGTAGCTTGGACTGCAGATGGGCCACCACCTAGATTTAAACTCTTCATATACCTGTCCTTACCAGAAAGTCACATGTCCAAGGAATCTGAAGTAAGAAAGATCTGGGACTTTGGACACAGCCTCTGGTATTCTAGTCCTAGTCTGTGACATGACAGTAAGGCTACCTCCCTCTGGAATTACTGGAAAGATTAGTGATGGAAAGTGAGAAGTGTTCA
This sequence comes from Apodemus sylvaticus, assembly GCF_947179515.1. Classification (NCBI taxonomy): domain Eukaryota; kingdom Metazoa; phylum Chordata; class Mammalia; order Rodentia; family Muridae; genus Apodemus; species Apodemus sylvaticus. The sequence continues at coordinate 343,859 of NW_026262993.1, read as the reverse complement.
GTCACTGTGATAAGAACCTAGAAGATACAAAACAAATGATAGTTCTTTCAAAAAATTATAATACATAACAAAACCACCAAAAAATTGTCTAATCCTCTGCCACTGGAGGAGATTAAAGACTCACACAGCTGTCTCACTTGTCTGACACTTATCCAGCCCCAAATGCCTGCAGGAACTCAAACCGTGAGGTGCGTGCCAAACCCTGAACTTCAGCCCCAGGGCAAGGGAGGACAGTAAGCATGGCCAGTCTGGCAGCGTGCATCTGGTCAGAGTGGAGTCCAGGAGCTCCCAGTGAGCTGCACACAGATGGGGCGAGGACAGGCACAGCAGACCACAAAGAAGCGGCTGGCCAGGCCAGGGGTCTGGGAGTACCAGGAGGAGCCAGTGGGGAAGAGGCTCAAGGAACAGTGGCTCCTCCCAACAGGACCAAGCATGTGACAAGAATAACAACCCTCCCCTGCTGACACCCCCCTTCCCCCCACCCTGACCCCCACCCAGGCAAAGCTGCCATTGTTCACAGGGACAGCAGAGGTGAGTCACTGTGACATTGTCTACCACTCTATTAGCAGGAAACAACTGGACTGGCCAATATACCAAATGCAGGAAACCTCTATCTCCCCAGGGCCCACTAGGGCCCTTCCCTGCTTACACACCCAGCATCCTGCCTGCCTGTCCCCTTGAGAGCCCTGACCAGCCTCAGGCATCCATCCTGCACAGACAACTCCGTTTCCTGCCTCCGTGTTTCTGAGGCAAAACTCTGAGCAGCATTTTGGAGACCTTGGAGCTGGTGGCTCCTGGACGACATGAAAACAGGCAACAGGCAGAACAATGGTGCTGCATTAATTCAGGAAAGACACTTTCCCTAGACTAATGCCCGGGCAGGGGGGCACCACCCAATTCCACAGCATGTTCAGACAGAACAAGGACCATTCTGCCTCTGAAAAGGGGGTGGGGGAATTCTTCCCAACTTCCTTATCTACAGATTTGACACAGGCTGGTGCAGATAAAGGCCCTTTCCATGCTGAGATTCATAACCAGCTAAAACAAACAAACAAACAAACAAAACACAATAAAGAAGGTGGTTTGTGGCCTCAAGTCAGAAGACAGCCCCACCTGTGTCCTATCTCCAAAGTTTCTTAGCTGTGTCTCCTGGAGCGCACTTTACTTGACATCCTTTGATGAAAGTCTATAGCAAGTGTCTGTGGGGGATAGAATGTAAATTAGTGAGGTCAACATAGCCACATCCTCACACGGTCAAGACCAAATGATCCAGCACTACTGTAGCAGAGGCAGGTGAAATTCTGTGAGCTCCATGCCAGATAGGGCTATATATACTAAGATCTTGTTTCCAAAACAAATGATAGGTAGGTAGGTAGATGGATGGATGGATGGATGGATGGATGGGAGGGTTGGTGGGTGGATGGGTGGATGGAAAAATGAATGGGTGGGTGAGTAGATGGATGAATGGGTGAGTAGATGGATGGGTGGATGGATGGATGGGTGAGTGGGTGGGTGGATGGATGGGTGGATGGACAGTTGGATAGATGGATGGATGGATGGATGGATGGATGGATGGATGGATGGATGGATGGATGGGTGAGTGGGTGGGTGGATGGATGGGTGGATGGGTGAATGGACAGATGGATAGATGGATACATGGATGGATGGATGGATGGATGGATGGATGGGAGTGTGGGTGGGTGGATGGGTGGATGGGTGGATGGAAGGATGAATGTGTGGGTGAGTAGATGGATGGATGGGTGAGTGGATGGATGTGTAGATGGATGGATGGGTGAGTGGGTGTGGGGATGGATGGGTGGATGGGTGGATGGACAGATGGATAGATGGATGGATGGATGGATGGATGGATGGATGGATGGATGGACCGGTGGGTGGGTGGATGGGTGGATGGGTAGGTGGATGGGTGGATGAGTGGGTGGGTGGATAGAAGGATGAATGGGTGGGTGGGTAGATGGATGGATGGGTGAGTGGATGGATGGGTAGATGGATGGATGGGTGGATGGGTGGATGGGCAGATGGATAGATGGATGGATGGATGGATGGATGGATGGATGGATGCATGGATGGATAGATGGGTGGATGGGTGGATGGATGGATGAATGGGCTGAAGTTCAAGTCCGTCAGGGTGGCTACAAGTTTCAATTTACCCAGCCTCAGTCCTCATGTATATAACTCTCTCTTGGTTGAGGTATGAGCTCTAACCCTGAACAGAATCACTGGGGCCTGAATATATCCATGTCTATATGGGATTCATCTTATTTTAAACCTCAGCCTCCAGGGCTGGACGTGGGGGCACACACACTTGTAATTTAGCACCTGGGAGACAAAGCAGGAAGGTCAGGAGTTCAAGGTCATCATCTCTGACTACAGAGTGGATTCCCAGACAGCCTGGTTTTCATGAGATTCTCTCTCAAAAGAAAACCAAATCTCCATCTCAACTTCTAAGGATTACAGTTAAAAACAAAACAAAAAACAAAAAACAAAAAACAACAACAAAAAAAAAAAACCCCAGCTTGGGTAGGAAGTTATGGGATCGAGGCTGCTCAGGGTTTCATGAAGTCACTTCAAGAAGGTCCTTGGGTAGCCAGGCGGTGCTGGCGCACGCCTGTGATCCCAGCACTCTGGGAGGCAGAGGCAGGCAGATTTCTGAGTTCGAGGCACCTGCTCCTAAAGGAGAAAGGCCCTTTAGCCCAGAGTCACTGTCCACCTTCCCTGACTAGAGTCCCTGATCCCTTCCCCCACACACAGACAGAGGAGGCCCACCCCACTCTTCTGATGGGAACAGCACCACCAGGGCCAGCTGCAGTGTAGGTCCAAAAAAAAAAAAAAAAAAATCAAACGTGTTACAGTCCCCCAGGGCTGAAGCCAATTCTGCGACTACCTTTCTTGACCCGTGTACCCTACGATTAATATTTCCCAAAGCCAGTAAGCCTAAAAGAATTTGCTGGGGAGAAGACAATACAGAAGGCCTCACCAGCCCTGCATATGCACAGGGTTCTTCTGCATGTCAACATGTGAGCTCCTCAGACAGAAAGACTGTCCCACCTGACCTGTCGCAGACTGCAGTGTTCTACAAGAGAAGGTACAGGGCACCCACAAGTTCATCCAGCCCTGGGCATGGTGGCAGGGAGGCCTGCCTCCCCATTTGTTAACTCCCTCTTGGCCACATCTGTATTCCAGAAGTGTTACCTGAGACTGTCACTTTCCCCATGGCTGAAGGCATGGTTCAGTGAGCATCCTCAGGCAAGAATAATCCCTTTCTGCTAGGATGTGAACAACCATGACTCGGGGATAACCAGCGCATGGGGTGAAGGGTAACACTTGTTCTATGCCCAATTTTGGTGTAACTATGGAAACCCTAGCTCTCCCAAAGATGGGCCTTCTCATCTGAGCGCTACACAGAGGGTACTGGCTGCTTCTGCACTGATTCCTACTCTACTTGGTGAGCTGTCTTCACGGCCCACAGCCCACTCCTGGGTACCACACAGTGTTATAGGACCATCCTGGCAGGAAACCAGAGATCTAGATAAAACAAGCAGAGAATGTTGAAACCTAGGCACCTAACCCTAGCATAACTACAGCTCTCCTTTTGCTCAGAGCACCTAGCCCTAGTTGTTTCAGTGCTTGAGGAATTGGACTGTCTAGTAATTATCTGCTGCTTCCTTGAAACTTGGCCCCAGAGCATACTAAAGCTTCATCACTCCTCCCAGCCACGGAGATCCAGTAATGGGGCCCGGGGAAGGAGGAATAAGATTGCAACCAGGGAGTCAGGTATCAGAGAGAGCCTCCTGGATCTTCTATGGGAAGCTGACTTCCCATTTGCTTCAAAGTACCAAACACCCAACACAGCAGGCTGAGAACCTCTGCCCAGCCTTTCCAGAAGCCTGGCTGAGGTTTATGGCCTTGCCCAGAATGCCAGAGTGCTCAAAGGAGTGCAGAGTCAGCTTTATGCATGCCCATCCGCAGTTAGCGCTGGGATGTATGGAGCCCATAAGCTGGCCAGGCACCCCCAGTGTCACCACAGAAACATATGGTGTCCCTAATTCACCCAGGTGCACTAGGCTGCACACCCTCCCAAATTACAGCGTTCACCAAGTCCCCTTGCTGAGCTATCCAAGGAGGCTGCTGTGAGTTTATACCTGGTGTGCAGGATGTTTTTACAGTGAACCTCTTGGCTGCAAAACATTTCTTTTCCAAAAGATGCTGCCAGGAAACTGGGAGAAAAGAAAAGCTAGTGCAAAGGCCCACTCAGCCTTTGTTTTTCTTTGAAGAATGCACACAGGCCAGAAGGCAAGAGAGCAGGGCTGAGCTCTGGGGGTGTGGCCCGCCTGGGGCCAGCCATGCCCCAGGGAGAGGAGAGTTTGATAATGGATAAGCTGTCAAGAGCCTGGCAGAGCTTCACCTCAGCTAGGAGAGAGCAACCTCAGAACTGGGAGCAGGATTCATTAGCACCCTGCTGCTGACCCTTCCCTGTTTCCTCCTGCCTCCCAGCCACAGATGACATTCACGGGGAGAGAAGAGCTGCCTAGGCATGAGGCTCAGCACGAGAAAACCATTAAAAAGAACACCTTGTGCGAAGTCAAAATGCAAGTCCAATGGTGAGTTGCCTGAGAAATCTTGGAAAGTGAAATCTGTGAGTCAGAAGGGCCGGGTCCTCCTCTTCCACAGCTGTGGCTACAAGAGAAAGCCTGGAACCTAGGACAGATTTGTTGAACAAAGGAACAGATGAAATCCCAGCAGACCTAGACCTGGGGTGCCCATCTGGCTTTGTTAAAGGCCTGTCATCCAGACTGACTGTTTTCAAAGAGACAATAAGAATCAGCAGCAGGTATCTAGAAGCTAAGCTCTTGGCTACTTTCAAAAAGTAATCACGATGAAGGGGGTATGGGGGCAGTCTTAGGAGCCTGAGGACAACAGACACTATCTCTTATAAAACCCAGGACTCTGTTAGACAATCTGCACACACCCTCCCCACACACGGAGCACACCAAATCTACACAAGACAGCGCCTGGAAGCAGCACGGGAACAGAATCCCCTTCTTAGTGATGACCCTAAGTGACTCGCCTAGGAGGAACAGCATCCTAGGCAGAGAAGGGGGCTGTTCCCCTGCTGCCCAGCAGTCTGTGCGGTCTGATCCCTGGTCTGTTCTCCTACCCCTGTATACAGGTACGAACTGTGCTCCTATATAGTTCCATCCCTGGGTACACACCCCTGAATGTGGCCTGGCCAGTCGTGTCACAAAGAAACATAACCTCTCTCCCACCATAGAACAGCGTCTTTACCATAGTAGATAGCAGAGTCTTCCCTTTCCCAGCAGTAGCTGGATTTTGTGTTGGGAGCATCCAGAGCCCAGATCTCAGTGCCACTTAACAGATTTCAACTGAAAGACTACTAGCTTCCTTCATAGTGAGAAAGCATATTGTAGGGGACCACCTGAGAGCCAGAGTCAACCGCCGCACATGCGAGCTAGGCTCCCCAGGACCCTCCAGGATCTGAAGAGTGACCAGTGGACTGCCACCGTGTTAAAGCTTTGGCATGGGCACAGGCAGCCGAGCTCAGAAGACAGAGCTAACCCACAGCACAGAGAGGTGGACAGCAGTTACCTGAACCCACTGAGTCTTGGAGCCGGCTATTCTGCTGCTTAGAAAACTGACACAAAAGCCATTCAGCTAGTTTGCGCAGCCACTGAGAGGAATGGGGTCATGCTGCTGTGGAAATATGGCTGAAGAGGGAGTGAATGAGTCAGTCGACCGGTGGAAGGAGAAAGTCGAGCAGGGGATCAGCCAGATGCCAGCTTACCATAAAAATATCTGGAAAGTGTCACAGAGATGGCTCAGTGGGCAACAGTACTCACTCCCAAGCCTATAAACCCTAAGTTTCATCGCAGGACTCACATGGTATGAGACACTGACTCCCACCAAATTGCCCTATGAACCTCATACATTCACCCTCTGACATGTATGTACACCATCAATAAACAAACATGAAAAAATACCTTTTCATCTGGAAAGAATACAAACCAAAGGATGAATGACCATCATCCCTGAAGGGCAGAAGTGGGGGAGATTTTCCATTTCTATAATATATGCAATTCTGAATGTCTGTTTTATGTCTACAACAATAGACAGAGGAGGAGGAAGAAGCAGAGGCCATTGCTGTCTTAGAAAGTTCGTTTTGGTGTCTGCTCTAAGCTTGTGTCTGCTGAAACATCCTTTCTCATTCCCCAGTCTCTGCTTCCCAGTGCTGTCATCCCAAACCCAAACAGCTCTGCTCTGGGGAGCACTTGAGGCACCTGGGAGTAAGGACCCCACCCTCCTGGCCAGCAGACTCCTTCTCCATGCAAACAACACTTGTCTCCACCAATCTCCAAGCTTGCCAACTCCCACCCCTGCAAGCACACAGAGCCCCTTTCCTGAATCTACCCTAACACCTGCCCCTTCACCACAGTCCTCCCTTGATGGACTGCCCTGTATTATCCTGCCCCTCCCAGCCTGGCACTTCCCCCCTCTCCCATTCCCAACTATCCTCTGCAGCAAACCAGTGAGACCCAGTGACAATCTACTGTCTATTTAGTGACTCATGTCACGGTTTATGTTGTAAGTGCTCTGCCTCGTTAACCAGGAGTTCCACGTGCTGCATGCATGCATGCATACATACATACATAATAGCCACACAAGTCCACAGGCTGGCTGCAGAGTTAATTGCCTTTCTGAGAGACCAAAGGGCTCTTCCTCACTCGGGTCCGTGCAATCTCCATGTCCAACTTTTAAACAAAGCTGTTTAGATTCTCCCAGGATTAAGAGAAGTGGAAAATTGCAAGCCCAGACCTCAACCTCATTTTCTCTAAAACAAAACATGTCACTCTGAGTGTGTACATACCCGAAAAAACGCACTCCACTCAAACCCAGCCAGACACCCTGCTGCTCAGAGCACTCCTCCCATAGGCTGCAGGCCCAGTGGAGGCTAGAGGCTTGCTGAGACAAGATCTGCTCATCAGTCCGTGGCACCTCCACCCTCAGGCTGGTTGAAGTGTTTGGGCACACCACTCCATGGTAGCTCACCAGAGCACAGGGAGCAGGCAGAGTTCCCAGTACTATGCCTGTTAAAGAGAGGCACACGTAAACACTGATCCACTGAGAGGCCACAGCTGGGCTTCTCAGCGGAGTCCCAGAACACCACCACCATGTTCCTGTCTGTGCAGACTCACATGGGCACAGTAAGGCATGCACAAACACACTAACACACATGTGCATCATCAGACCCTGTTACACGTGAACTCTGCGCTTACCTCTGACCAAGATCGCTCCCTATGCACCACTCCTCCGGAGGCTCTGACCTCGAACCAACAATAATACTCCCATCATATTTCCTGAGCTGTGGTTCTGGGAGTGTTCTTCTATTCCTGCTTTCTTAAATTTGTTCTTCTCATAGTGTTCCAGATTTTATATGTGTTCTGTGTCAGGAAGTGCTCAGATTTTGCATTTTCTTTGACCAATGAACCCATTTCTCCCATCATAACTTTTATGTCTGAGATTCTCTCTTCCACCTTGTATTTGGTAGGTGATGCTTGCCTCTGTGGTTCCTGTTTCTCTTCCCTAGGTTTTGCAACTCCAGGACTCCATCAGTTTGTGCTTTCCTTTAGGAATGTACGAATTTCCTTCTTAATAACCCCTATCATCTTTATAAGCTAGGGTTTAAGATCATTTTCCTGACTTTAACACCAGCTTCAGTAGTGTTAAGTTGTTCAGGGCTTGCTGGAGGATAGCTGGGTTCTGGTGTTGCCATATTGCTCTGGCACTTGTTGGTTTGGTTCTTACACTGGGCACCAGACATATTATCATCTCTAGTGTTGATTAGATCTTCCTCATCCTGACAGCCCTCGTTGGGAAGAACACAGAGTGTTAGGCCTGCCAGGGAAGTTCATGGAATGGCACACTGTTTACCTTGTCTGGTTGTACCTCAAATAGACCTGAATATTTCTAGGGTCTCATATGCCTCATCAGGAAAACAGGCAGAGCTGTGTTCCTGGTGATGCACTCAAATGACAAATTGTAGCTCATCTCTGCTGGCTGAGAAATGGAATGGTATGACCTGGATACCCCAGGGGCTCCAGGAGGCCTCCTTAGGATGGAAGGCAATGGAGTTAGGGGGACAGAATGAAGTTTAACTCTGATTTATATGCTTCAGGTAGATGTGGCAGCCAGTTCTAATTCTTAATGGAGAGATGCGTCATAGTCATGTTTATTTTGCATTGTGTCTATTTGTTTCAAGAATATTATATGGATCATTTATGACCTTAAATATGAAAGAATATCTTCCTCAAGGTAGGAAAATTTGGTAACTTATTTTCCTGCATGTATATCACTGTGTAGCTCAATTTTTCTCTGTGTTTTTATTGTGGCTGAGAGGTAAATAATTATATAGAATAAAAATGGAAAAAGAAACAAAACATGGTGGTGAGTTACTTTAATCCTGGCATTCAGAAGGCAGATGTAACAGAACTGAGTGGTTTTCAGGCCGGTCTGATTTATATACCATGTTCCAGACCAACAAGGTTACCTTTGGAAACACTGGACCATTACTTTTTCGAAAATGGAAAATATAAATTATTTTATCTTGCTCCTAGTTTTATTAGAAATGGCTTCTATTTCTGTCCATTTATTACCATACTGGCTACAGCTTGCCATAACCATTCGTTTTACTTTTGCAATATCTTCTCTGTTTTCTTCTGTTGTTTTCCCAAAATGTTCTAAAAGAAACATATAGAACAATGGTAGGTCTTGCTTATATGTCCTGATCAGAGTCCATCACTTAAATATGACATGACAGAAAATCAGATTTAGAGGCAAGAGCCATGGAGGAATAGTCCATTGACTGGTTTCCATGCCTACTTGAACATGGTGAATGATCATTCTGATGTGTTCTTTGATTCTGTTAGTGAAAATTTTATTGAGTATCTTTGCATCAATATTTAAAAGGTAAATTAGTCTGAAGTTCTCTTTCTTTTGTTGGGTCGATGTATGGTTTTCTTTTGCTTTAACTGTGACTTCAAAAATAAATTGAGTAGTTTCCTTCTGTGCCTATTTTGTGGAATAGTTTGAAGAATATAGGTATTAGGTCTTCTTTGAAGGTTTGACAGAACTCTGCACTAGACCCATCTGGTCCTGGGCTTTCTTTGGTTGGGAGGCTATTAATGAGGCAATCTATTTATGTTGGGGTTATGGGTTTTTTTAGATGTTTATTCAGATCCTGAATTAACTTTGCTCCCTGGTATCTGTGTAGTAAATCTTCCATTTCAGCCATGTTTTCTAGTATTTTGTTTGATTGTTTTAGTAAATGCTTTTGTGGTAGAATCTGATTATTATTTTAATTTCATCAGTTTTTGTTCTTATGCCTCCCTTTTCCTGTCTGATTTTTTTTTTTTTTTTTGATTTGGGTACTGTTTCTGTGCCCTCTGATTAGTCTGGCTAAGGGTTATCTATTTTCTCAAAGAATACCCTCGAGGTTTTGTTGATTCTTTTTAGAATTCTTTTTATCTATACTTGGTTGATTTCAGCCTTGAGTTGGATTATTTCCTTCCATCTACTCCTCTTGGGTCCATTTGCTTTTTTGTACTAGAGCTTTCAGTTGTGCTGTCATGCTGCTAGTGTATGCTTCTTCCAGTTTCTTTTTGGAGGTGTTTTGATATCATGTTCCTTCATTTTCATTAAATTCTATAGAGTCTTAATTCCTTATTTCTTCCTTGACAATGGTAAAGTATTGTTCAGCTTCCATATGTTTATAGCCTTTCTGTTATTTTTGTTGCTATTGAAGACTTAGTCTGTTGTAATCTGATATAGTACAAGGGAGTATTTCAATCTTTTTTCTGTTGAAGCCTGTTTTGTAAGCAATTGTGTGGTCAATGTTTGAGAAGGTACCATGAGGTGAGAAGAAGATACATCATTTTGTTTTAGGATTAAATGTACTATAGTTAATTGTAAAATGGTTCATTTGGTTCATCATTTCTGTTAGTTTCACTGTGTCTCTGTTTAGTTTCTGTTTCAATGACATTTACAGTGATGAAAGTGGGGTGCAGAAGTTTCCCACTATTATTGTGTAGGGTTAAATGTGTGTTTTGAGCAGTAGTAAAGTTTCTTTTATGAATCTGGGTACCCTTACTTTAGGGGGAGAGATGTTCAGAATTGAGTCTTTTTCTTGGTGGATTTTCTGTTTGATGAATGCAGAGTGTCCTTTTTCATCTCCCTGGATAAATTTTTGGTTGAAAGTCTATTGGTTGTCATCTCCAGCTTGTTTCTTGGTACCATTTCCTTGAAAGATCCTTTTCCAGCCTTTTACTCTGAGGTAGCGTCAGTCTTTGTTATGAAGGAGTCTTTATGCTGTAAAATGCTAGATCATCTTGGTATATTCAGTCTGATAGCCTATGTATTTTTATTGATGAGTTGAATCCATTGTTATGTGCATGTGGTTCTCTCCTTTTGTCTTTGTTGTGAGTCGATTAATATCTTGTGTCTTGTTTTTTTTTTGTTTGTTTTTGTTTTTGGTGTACACACCATCATTGTGTTGTGGTTTTCCTTCTAGAATTTTCTGTAGAATTGGATTGGTAGATAGATATTTTATTAATTTTGTTTTTTTCCTGGAATTCTTCAGTCTCTCTATTTATATTGATTTAATGTTTTGCTTGGTATTGTAGCTTTTGCTGGCATTTGTGTTCTCTTAGAGTATGTATGACCTGGCTCTTCTGTTGGGAACACTTTAGTTTCCCCATTTATATCTATCTATTGCAAATTTTGCTTAACATTGTACCCTTTGCTGGCACTTTTGTTCTCTCATAGTATGTATGACCTCTGACCAGGCTCTTCTGTTTAGAAGTCTTATAGGTCTTCCTTTATATGTTACTTGACCACATTTCAATTGTAGTTTTGAACATTCTCTCTTTGTTGTGTGCATTCAGTGTCAAAGGGACATGTAACATTTAAAAACAAAAACAAAAACAAAAAACATAAACCTGCTGTGTTCAATCAGGTGTGTTGCTTGTCTTCCCTGTGGTGTCCCATGGATGCTGGAAAAATTCTTTTCTCTTTACCCCTAAAGAAAAATGACTCCTCATAACCAAAAACACTTGATATTATTAGCTGTTCTTATAAAGCTGGACTAGGAACTTCTTTAATATTTATGATAGCATGCTGTAAGGGCTTCACCTTTTAAAGGTATAGTTCAAGTAAACACAGTTGCTGGGTTTTTATGAGTGCAATGGCTTATCCTGTCCAGAACAGACGTTTTCAAAGCGCTCCTCCTATTTTCCACTTTTTATACTGTTTCTAGGTCATGTTATGCCATGGCCTCTGAGTAGTTAGGTCTGGTGTGTATTTGTGTGATTTAAATGTCTCATTTGGGGTCAAACACTTAACATTTGCTCTCAGCAACTCGAGGTAATTAAGGAAATAGGTATACGTCTAAATAATGATGATGATGATGATGATGATGATGATGATGATGATAGTAATGGTAAGGATAATGAGAGTAGTACAAATACAAGTAATAATAATAAAAAACCAATGAGAGTAAATTAGTCTATACATTGACAGATCCCCCTGCAAAAGTTGTTTCTCTGACCTTTGGGAAAAGTAGCACTAATCTATGAACATGAACACATTGAGGAAGCAGTTTGAAAGTATGTCCAAAAAGACAGCAGTATGTCTTTTCATGATCTGTTATGTACCAGAGTGTGGGTTTAGGACCAGATTAAAGATCTAGGTATGGATTTCATCTTGTCTAATGGCCAAAATTTTAACCAGCCCGTTTTGATTACTGTTATAGCAAGACTGTCATGATTGCATCTGTAGGCATATTCTACCAAGCACGTTAGAATAATAGCATATAAAATCCACTAGTGGTCAGAACATGACTTCTCTCCCATGGATAGCACCACACTTCACAGAGAATGCAAAGCAGCAGTCAGATGTCTGCCAGACTCAGTTCATTTGTCTATGGACCAAGACTGAACTGTGGTTTCTTCAACAGTAGGTTCTTACCATCTACTTCTGGTATGTAACCAAGAGAAAAAGTACTAGCTTATATTGTTTATGTAGCTTCAGGCTTCACTGAATAAAAGTACAAGGTGGGTTTCTCACTCCTGGGACTGAATTTTTTGATCACAATCATCAGTTGCTGAAACAAGCTGCAAATGTTCACTGCAGAGGGTCCTCCCTTTAACTTAAGATTCATGGTCTCCAGCTTAGCTATTGAAGCCTGTGGACCGGGTGATTCCTATTGGATCCTTAAGAGCAGCCAGGGTCTCACTAACCATTGCTATCTGAGAATAATGAACTCTCAATTATTTCCACAAGTCCGCACTCAGCAAATGCATCATATATAAAGGCCACACTGATAACTGTTCCATCACTACAGCACGAGGTTTTCTTACCACTGGTCCCTTTGCATGTCTGTGCCTAGATGAGGACAGAAAGTGAATCTCTAAGCGTCCTTTTTGCAATGCTTACATTCCATTCCACATCTGTCCCAGACACACACTTTTTCTTCACTTCTCCTATTAGATCCTTCCCTATTATTCTCACCTCTCCTTGCTTGTTGGTCTAAGTGAAGACACAGATTAGGTCTTTTCATATCACAGCTGGCCCTGTACACATAGACACAACCCAATCCCCAGACTGACTTGCTGCTAGCCAGTGCAGAGTTGTAAGTGAGGTGGTACTATAAGTACAGGACTAGGCTGAGGGGCCAGGTCATTACTTGTAAATGTTCCGAGATCAAAACATGAGGAGGACACAAAGCATTCTGATCTCCAATGCTCTGCAGAGTACAAATTAATTTATGGACAGTGCATGAGGCTCCAGACATGGCTCATTCCAAAAAAAAAAAAAAAAGAAAAAAAGAAAAAAAACTGATTCCATATGGATCCTATTTGATCTCATCTCCCATATGTTTGCTCATAAGTTCTCTACTCAATTCCTAATTTTCTTGGGTAACCTTGGCTCTAGTAATGAATTCATATACCTACATATAGATCAAAAATTCACATGCACAAAGTCTTCTGAGAAACAAAATAAATAGAAATCCTTAAACGTAGAACTCTATAAGCATTTACCTGCTCAAGAGCCTGCTTGGATTTCCCCAGTCTTGATGCATGTACCTGGATGTCGGGTGGGGGATCAGGCAGAGAATCCATGGGGAAGTAGAGAGTGTGGAGTTCTAGGGGAAGCTTAAAGTCCCTGAAAAACCCAAGACAGCAAGAGAAGGAGAACATGGAGCATTTTAACCCATTGGGTAAGGACTTCCTACTCAGCCATTAGCTCTCCTTAATTTGAACCAGAGAAAGAATAATAGTATTTATGTTGTAGACTCTGAATGTGTTTTCTGGGGAGACCTTGTGGCTACAAGTTGAAGACCTGTTGGAGATATTGGAAGATAGGAAATCTTGCCAATTTTCCTATTATTTAATCAGGTAAGTCACCCAGAAGACATCTCAAGTCCTGCTTCTTGGGATAGAGACAAAAATATACCATGACATCTAGGTAGTTTGGTTTACATAGTTAGACCTGATCGAAAGTAAAGGCAATTCTAGAGAGGAGAGGAGGAATGTGGTGATATTTTGGTGATTCTCCATCAACAAGAAAAGAACCTCTCAGGTGATTTCATTAACACACTTAAAGAGCAGTTTATCCTCCTTGCTGCTGACATTTTCCTGTTAGCATAGTAAGAGGCATTTGTAGTCTATGAGATGTCAGGTACAGTGACATTCCTGAATGACAATCATGCACTTTTTGAGGTAGAATTTCCATATAAGGCAGGCTGGCCATATGATTTTCTTGCCTCAGCTTCAGTGAGGTTTGAGTGATAGTGATGTTGATGTTCTATTTAGGCCTGAGTTACTAATATAGCATGCTCAAGTTCTGGAGAACCAAACCTCACAAGTCATCAATATAGGAACCAGAGGCTAAAAGATACTTCACAGTTAGGCAAAGGGACAGGTGACCATAAAGAAATACTCATTGCTCACAAGCTGTGTTGCAATGTCTCTTAGAAAACTTACCTTTAATTGGTCAAGAGAGATTCCGAGGGAGCAGAGGGATGAAGTTCTCCACAGACTGACTGGAGCCATCTGAGGAGACAGAGATTCTAAGGTGAATGAAGTAAGTGGCATGCCTGTTGCTTTCTGTTGAATGCCTCTCCCCTCTCTGCCTTGTGAGAGCACTATGCATCTGTGACACTGTTTTCTTGATAGATGTACAAGGCTGAAAGATTGGCCACCACACTGTTCATACAGTATGCATTCCAGGACCCTTAGCTATTTTATCCAGAGATATCTGAAAGAGAACATGATTGGACAGTGGTTGATGGAAGTCCAGGAAAAGGAGGAAGCATTGGATGCCACAGTTATCATGAACTAATGCACAAGTCCCGTTTTTTGGCGGCTCAGGGCAGTTTCTCAAGTGTACAGTAGATTAAATGGCTATACAATTGTAAACAACCATTTTTCAGTATGTGTGTCTACATGTGCCTCTCTGTCATGGGAGGTTTCTCCAAGTGTGTGTGATACATGAGTATGTACAGAGATGAGGGTCTCCATGAGTGAGAGATTATGCTTGTAGATGTGAGCATTCATACATGTGTACTTAGTTCTGTGTGGGCCTTCTCTGCCTCTATGAATACAACACAAGCAATAAATCAAAGACTTTGTTCTCAGGGGCTCTATTGCTGCCCTGAGAGCCTGTTACCAAGGCTCAAAGGGTATGTGAGCAAGAGAGAAATGTGAGAAGGATGGGCTACACTTGTTAGGCAGGAAGGTCAATTGTGTTTGGAAGAGGGATGGAAGCTTCTCTGGATTCCTCTATGTAGGAAACCATGAAATTGTCTATCAATTTAATCATCCATACACCCAAGAAACTGCATCACATACTGTTTTGCAGGTGTGTATTGTTGTGAGCATAGGTGAAAACAGGGCTTTTCACAGAGCAGCTTACAGCATAAATAAAACATAGATTTCTGTATAGGTCAAAGCTGTAGGCATTTTTATGGGAGAGCTCATTTAAACTTACTTCAAGTTGTACAACAATCTACCTACCCATTTGGTTCTCACTGTTTACAGCTCTGTTCCCTATCTTCTGCTTCCATCAGTATCTTTTCATATTCCTGCATCTGCTTTTGTCCCCTCTGTCTGTCTCCTGCCCTGGTCAATCCCAGTAGTTTTGACCTTTCTATTGGCTGTCAGATATTTATAATTAGCAATTAGCAGTAAGACAGTGCCAGAATATCTCTTGGATTGCCATCAGGCAATGACATTCATGTTTTGAGCAAAGTCAGCAAAATTTAAATCAGCAAAATTTAAAATCTAAAGCACAGTGATGGTTCAGAAATGACAGTATCAAACTCCTGCCATCACTTAGCTCTTTATCAGTACAGATTTAACAATTGAAAATACAGAGATGCACCTTCATATACAGTAAGGAATGTCACCTGAACAATGGGTGGATATGTGCACACAGCATGCAAATGTGGAGGTAACAAGACAATTTCAGATGTTGCTTTATGTTACCTTCTACTTTCACGGTTGTGAGCCAGCTTATGAAGTACTAAAAACTACAGTCGGATCTTCTGAAAGAGTAGTGCATGCTCTTAATCACTAAAGCATCTATCTAACCCTCACCTAAGATACTTCACATTTGTTTGTTTGTGTGTTTGATATTGATCATAAAGGGATAAATGGTTGGAGGTCAGCAGATAATTTCAGGAAGGTGGTTTCTTTTAGATCTGTATATTGAATTTAAGAATGAAACTTAGGTTACCACACAGAAAAGCTCAACAAAGTAAGATTTGGCAAACCAACAGAAGAAAAGAGCTCAAGAAACTGAGACATATTTTTACACATTCAGGAGTCCTATAAAATACTAAACTGAAAGATAGGTTTTGGGAAGACTTTGCACACACCAATACACCCAATGTCTCCTGCCTCACCATCTGTGTGTACAAATAAGTTTTGATCAGTTGACTTAGAAAGCTTTGTTCTCCTTGTGTCTAGTCTATCCTATGGTAAGTATATTATTTATTCTTATTTTTCTACTTCAGGATTCCTTGAGCTCTGAGGAGGGGTATTTAATGGATAAATCTCATATGGAGTTGGGTGCTGCTCTTTCTCTCTTTCTGTCTCTCTGTCTCTGACTCTTTCTGTCTCTGTCTCTCTCTCTTTCTGCCTCTATCTCTTTTCTCTGTGTGTGTCTGTCTGTCTGTCAGACATTCTGTATGTATCTCAGTCTCTCTGCATACATAATGTCTGATTGTCTACCTTTGCATTTTTTCCCATCAGAGGCATGAGAAACCGGGGAAGATCCTTGAGGACATGGGCATAGGGGGAAAGTTCCTGAACATAATATATATTCAATTAATGACTTCACTGTACCTTTTAAAATGGTAAAAAATGTAAAATGTAAAAATATAAATAATGATGTATTTGGAGCTTCTAATATGTGTATATTTACGTTCTTTAAAGAATTGGACGCTGAAGGCCTCCGTTCTCTCATTCAGCTTGGGAAAGAAATGCCAATGCTGCCATTACCCTTAGCAAGGCTGGATTTTTATAGACAGATTGATTTTTAGAGCAGCTGTTCAGAACAGACTGCTTCTGGAACGCATGTAGTTGCAGGCTGATTTTGAGTGCAAGGGTAATACTATAAGTAGTGACAAACACTTCAGATCCCAGAAATGTCAACAAGCAATGAAAACTTCATACTTGTCTGATTAGAAATGCAGTTGGCCCACACTACTGTCTAATATTTTGTGAATGGATATTGAGAATGGTATTTCATATTGGGGTCACAGATAACTTCTGGTTCAAAGTTCAAAGTACTATAATGGTGGGAGAATAGGAGCCTTTCCAAGACTCCTTGTTAGAACATAGGGTAACAAATGGACAAAGACAGCAAATCTAAAATAAGAACTGTGGGAGAGTCACAGGACATAAGATGAGTAGAGCATCTGGAAAAGGATCCTTCCACTCACCATCTGCACGCTGGAGCTGGGTGGTTTCATTGCCCTCTGAGCACAGCCTGCCAGGAGAGAGCTGGGATTCCAGCAGTGATGTCACTTCTGGGTCACTTTCCCTCCAATAACAGTCCAGATAGGGACAAGGAGCTCGTTTCATGGTTGTAGAAAGACAGCAAGAAGCTGCCATGCATAAGTGAGATCGTGAACTCAACACTTCCAGTGACTCCATCATGGAACTGTAAACCTTCAAAATGTAAGAAAAGCATGTATGTTACAAATCCTATTTAAGTAATGACAATTTATTATATTAATGACATCCACTTTGTCTGAAACCGATGTAGCTGCCCTAGTTCATTTTTGTGTCTTTCACTGTCAACTTGGTACATCCTTCCAGACCCCTTTAGCCTATGTTTCTTATAGACAATGTATTATGAGAACTTTCTTTTTCATAGATCAGGAAAGCTTTATGTTTTTAAAGAATAATGTGACCACATTTAATATTCCTTGTAATGTAGTTTTAATAAGTACCATTATTTTTATTTCTAACATATTTACCTTGTTCTGTTTTGCATTTGTTTACATTATATTTTGTTTTACTTTTCTTGTTTGTGGTGTTAATAGACCAAATTTTATGTAATTTAATCATGTATCCTCAATTAAAATATTAAGTATATTCTAAAAAAACAATAAATACAGACCTATCAGAATTACACCAGACTTCTTATCAGACACAATGAAAGCTAGAAGGTCCAGGACAGATCTCATTCAGACCCTAAGAGAACACAAATAAAGCCTAGACTACTCTATCCAGCAAAATTCTCAATTACCATAATGAAGAAATCAAGATATTCCATGACAAAACCAAATTTATACAATATTTTTCCACAAATCCAGCCCTTCAAAGAATAATACATAGAAAACTCCAACAGAATGATGGAAACTACACTAGAAAAAGCAATAATGTAATCTTCCATTAACAGACCAATAAGATGGTAGCCACATAAACATAACTCCACTTTTAACAACAACAATACCAGGAAGCAACAATCAAAGACTAGAAACAAAGTGTTGAGCAGAGAGGGAAGGAATGACCTTACAGAGATTGCCCCCAAATAGGAATCCATTCCATATACAGTTACCAAACACAGACACTATTGTGCATGACAACAGTGCTAGCTGACAGGAGCCTGATATAGCAGTCTCGTGAGAGGCCTTGCCAGTACCTTACAAATACAGTGGGGGATTCTCTCAACCAACCGTTGAACTGAGCAAAGGGTGGCCAATGGAGGAGCTAGAGAAAGGCCCTAAGGAGCTGTAGGGGTTTGCATCCCCATAGGAGGAACAATGATATTAACCGACAAGTACCCTCAGAGCTTCCAGCTATTTAACCACCAACCAAAGAGTACACAAGGAGAGGATGGTCTGATTGGATATCAATGAGAGGAGAGGCACTTAGACCTGTAATGGATCATTGCCCCAGTGTAGGTGATGTAGTAAGAGTAATGTGAGTGGGTGGGTTAGTGAGCAAGGTGAGGGGGTAGAGAATAGGGCGTTTGGGGAGGTGAAATGTGGAAAGGAGATAACATTTGAAATGTAAATAAAGAAAACACCTAATTAAAAAGGAAATGTGAAAGAGAAACAACCAGTTATGATTTTACATGCATTTAAAATGAAGATGCAACAATGGTTGAAGTTGAGGAAAGGGAGTGTGTGCTGACTGGTAGCTTATGGGAAAGGCATTAAGGATCATATTGTTTTCCCTTCCATAATTTCATGGTGTCTATCTGCAATGGAATGGCCATCCTCTAAGACTTCAAGATCTTTCTATGGACATGGAGCTTCAATATGCAATCATTTTTTAACCACTTTCCTTGGAATTTATATCATTAGCTTTGCAACATGATCTCACTATGGTGTCAAGACAGTCTCAGACCTGGGTTGATCTCCCTCCTCCTGCCTTACAAGAGGCAGGGCTAAAATCATGTTCCGGCATACAGGATTTCTTTTCATTATCTTCTTTTTCATATTTGATTAGGAATTTTTATTTCTAACAAACTTCAAAGTTTTATAAAATGAAAATTATTTTTATTTAAGTAGCTCAAATTTATATGGATAAGAGTAATGCCTTCTCAAAAATAGCAAACATTGATTATATGACTAATCAGTTAATCTAGCCAGTGTCATAATGGGAAGCACAATTATGAGATGACGTCATTTCCCTATAACTTGGACAGCAAACATACTTATTAATATAGCAGGCTATATGATTGCTAAATATATGTAGCTTCTTTTCTTATGATATTGGAAACATCTAGAGTAGAGTTCTATACAAGTATGCCTAAGGCCTTAGTAATAAGATGTAAGGGTGGAATTTCAGCCTCTTCGAAGTAGTTAATTGTGGCTAAATATAATTTCAGAATTGTCACTCACTAGTAACTCTTCGATATCTTCTACAATGGTAAATATCAACTATCAACTTGAGTGAATTTAAAATTACCATGGAAACATATCTTTAGGTATATCTTTCAGTATGTTTTCAGGAAAGCTTATCTGGGGAGAGAAAACACACCCTGAATGTGGGTCCATGCTCTCAAGGGCTGTGATCCTTGACAGATTAAAAAGGAAAAAAATAAGCTGAGCACTGCCTTTCATCCCTCTCTGATTCATGAGTAGATGTAACGTGGCTAGCTGACCCATACCTCCTAAACCAAGATGGGCTGTGTCAGTTCAAACTCTAAGCAAAATGAAACTCTCCTGCTCTGGTCTAAGCCACAGTTAGTGACAGACTCCTAGGCACTGGCACAGTATGGCAAGTGATATGGATTCTTGTCATAATGAACTAAACTGTACAGTGTGGAAGTAGATGACAGAATGTTGAGTACTGATTATGTAGTCCCTTTCAGCACTGTACTGTAGCCTTGTGTATCTGACAGCATATGGCAAAAGTGATGATTTTAGGTTATGAAAGACACTGTACCTCAGTTTACCCTCATGGTAGGAAAGGAAGCATGTAGTTGAAAAGAATATGGGAATATGTCTGCCTGGGAAGGTAGGGAAGAACTCTGCTGCAAGCCTCTAGGTATCAAGGCCTCCCAAGAAGCCCTGTAGTAAGCTTAGACTCTACAGCTACAATCAAGCCTCAATATGAAGGCAGGCATGCAAACAAACTGCCATCACTTCCATCTTCTCCTCAATATCTCTATGCCTCAGAACACCTGACCTGCTCCTGGATGTCTAAACTGTGGACAAAAAATCAACACTTATTGTTTAAATGTTCTAAGTGTCCCAGTAAGTTAATCCACTGCTTTTTTTTTAACAGGATCACCACATGGCCATGATAGGACATACCTTTAATTCCAACACTTAGGCAGCTATGCCAAGAAAATCTGGAATTCAAGATGACTTTGAAAATCATATCTTCAAACTCTAAGAGCAAAAAGGGAAAGATAATTAATTTCATTTATGGGGGAACACGTATTACATTGCATAATAACCATTATATTTAAATAAACAACATGTGAAGGAAACTGTATTTATCTCCATAACAATCTTGACATCATTTCCATGTCATATAGAAAATGATCGATGTTTATAGAAAGTTGTGAGTGTGATGCAAGTAATATATGTTTCTAATGTTGTCATAAATAGAAAAGACATAAGTTACAGTAAAAAAAACAAACCTGTAAGCTCATTAATCTCATCATGCCAAATCAAACAAAATATTTTTTTCTGTAGGAAAATTTATGCTAAAATATTAGATAGCTTATTGCTTATACAATGGTATGCTATAGAGAAATAGTATGCAATATAAATCTTAAACAAATACATTTCACTCATTTACTTTAATTGAAATATTTTCAAAGAGAATACTCGAAGAATCCAAGGAAAAGATATGTGGATCTAAGAAAAAAACTTACAAGGACACATGAGAAGAAATAGCTGAATACATTATTTGAAGGTTGTCTATTGTTTTCCTTTTAGGATTTGTAATCTCGAGATTCAATACAGAACTTTAAAAAGATGACTGAATTCAAAATAATGAATATTGTTCCTGAACATTATTGTAAAACATACCAAGTACATATTGATGGGAATCACTACTACAAAAGTGTATAGAGACGAATGTGAAGGGTGCACTGTGATGGAAAGTGACTAAGAACACAGCATAATTACTCTTTCTTGTAAATAATGTACTGCAGATGAACAGAGTTTTAGGCATATAAGCTGGCCTGTAATTCTCTCTCAGAGGCACAGACAGAAACTTAGGCGCAAGCAGCTAGCTGATCTGGACAATGCAGCAAGCTTAATTTTTAAGACAGAGAGTGGTCAAGGAAGAGAGTCTTGTCAACCTCAGCTTCCCTACACATTAGCAAGTGTACACATGTGTAGTGAGTGCCAACACATGTGCAGTGCATATGAGCATCCACACTATTAAACTCATGTATATCCAAAACTTGTTAACTCAAGTAATGCTAAGTAAACGTAACATCAGAAATCAGATTACCTCACTACTCCAACAGGCTCTTTAATAACAAAGAAAGAATTATGGACAACTTTGTGTTCCTGCTTTTCATTACCATATATGCAGAGTTACTGTGGTAGTTTACAATCCTGTTTTCTGTATGGTTTCAGAAATCCAATGCCTATTACATTCTACCTGAACAAAATGTTGTATTTGTGGTATACAGGGGCACGTTTGCTGGGCTACAAATTCACAGACATTCAACCTTCCTTGCACACAACCTTACTGATTACCTTAGAATCTGCCCTGTCACAGGTGTAGTTCCTCTTTGCTACAGGGCAAAGCTTCCTGGATCAGTGCCTCAGCCTCTGGCCTTTTTACATTTTATAGAGCTCTGGAAAATAGCTCAAAGAAAGAACAGAAGGCTCAGGTCAGTGTAGGGTTGTTCAATATGAATCGCAAAGGCTTCTTACTAATACATTTATTTTCATTGTTAAAGAATCTTATTCTTTTCATTTGTGAGGCCCTATTACAGTATCTGAGAATGTGTTCTCACAAATCCCCAGTATGAAGCAATCATTATGAGCACAATTTCTCACCTCAGCCTTGAGACTGGATATTATTGTCCCTGAAATTTTAGGAACTGCAAGGGTAAAGAACATGTGTTTGGGGGTCATGATTTCATTATGTGAGATGAATATATATATGTAATGTCACCCTGTTTGACTCTGTTAGACAAAATATTAACCAGCATAATCCCAGACCCAATTCATGTGCAGATTATTTTAATTTCTGAGATAAAATTCTACTCACTCTATCACTCTTGGTGTCTTCATCTCTCTTCTCTCTCTTTTCTTAGTTTTGAACACAGGCCTGAACTAGACGAGTCAGCACAACTTTGCATCTATGGTGTTCTAATTTTTTTCAGTTCTGCAGTGACACACATTTTTAAATAATGAGAAGCATTTTGCTCTGATTAAATGAAATACACAGAATTGGTAGTACAACTCGGTTGGTAAATTACTGGGTTAACAGACACAAAGTTTTGATATTTGTCCTCAGCACTGCATAAAACTTGTTGGTGCTGAATCTTGGCAATCTCAGTATCCAGATCCAGTGAAAAGTAGAGCAGAAATCCTGTATCATCTTACATAACTTATTATGTCACCCTGTGCCACAGGATTTCCTGCCCAAAGAAGCAAATGAACATATGGCAAGTCAAATATTAATGTTTACAAACAAATTATCCTGCCCATGCAGGCAAGTGAATTTGCTTCTTTTGAAGGATAAAAACCTCCATGACAGTTGTCTAGACAGGTAAACTGCAGTGATAGGAAAGGAAATAAAATGTGCACCTGCTGAAACTCTGCAGACTGCCATTTTGTTCTTTTTTTCTTTTTTTGGAACTATCTTTTATGGGGGGGGGGGTGGTTCATCAATCTTCCTTGGCGACTGCCTTCCTCATGGCTGCCAGGACATTGCTAGTCCTCCCGCTTTCTTGTGGCCCGGATGTGCGCACCCACCCTCTTCTTGATGAATTAGAGTGCGCGCGCTTGTCCGTGGACACTGAGCGACTCCATGGCGCACTGCTCTTGGGGAGCGAAGCCCTGCACCTCCTGGATCGCATCCCTCACGAACTTGGTGCGCTTGGTGAGGCGCCCGAGGCCGGCTGTGTCTTGGTTCCCTGATGTTCTTCTTCACCTTGTGGCTTTGTTGAGGCCATGGCCATGGGGTAGCGCAGGGCCATGGCTGCTGCTCTCCTACCACGGCCAGGACAGGAAGCCCAGTTTGTTATTTCAAGCTTATTCTCTAACCTACTTTCCTGGAAGTTGCTAGTTCCTTCTACTCGATTATCCAGGCTCCATCCTTTTACCTGTATCATATATTGTGCACTTCATTGCTTGTGGAGGACTAGGTTTATTTCATTATTTTCTATAAATAATATAGCATAGACAACAATAGAAAAAATAAACAGGTTTTCTACTTCTTAGTCTATTGCAAATAGGCATTATATGTCTTTGTCTCTAATCTTGATACACCCTTTTATCATGTGTGTTTAATCCAGAGAGCATTTTCATGAAGTGCCACAACATATTGCCTAAATAGCCTAATTGCTGAAACAAAGTCACAGTGACTGGTGGTCACCACATCAGTTCTAAATCAATTTTGTTTCTAGGGTGATGAAGAGAAAACAATATTAAATTGTATTTCATTTAGGTTCATCTTAAACTTTGCACTAGATAAATATAACTGTTATTTAATTGATTATACTTTACACTAATTTATACTTGTGGACATTATAGTTTGTAATCAATATTATGAAATTGAAAACATAAACTTTTTTGCTTTTGTCTGCGAACCAATAAAGTTTCATATGATTCAAAGGAAAAAAGTTACATTATACGCGTTCATTTAAATAAGTCAAAAGTCTGTTATATAAAACAAAAGTAGTGAACATTTACATTTTTATTACTAAAACTACTGAAAAACTCAACAAACATTTAAAAAATATCTGTTCATGTGTATATGTGCTGAACTAAAATAATTTTTCTAGAATTATTTCCCCTCTTTGACTTAACTATCTTTAATAAAATTAGTTGAAATCAGTAATACCATTTTTCCAATTTTTGCCTTTTGAATTCATAATTTCTAATAGTTTCTTAGGGGTAGTTTAAGAGAATCATATTAATTGGAAAGTGTTTAACAATTCTTTACTTTGGTAGGGCAGAGCAAGGAAGGAGTCTGTGTTATTGTAGAAGCCACTAAGCTAAGACATTCACTCTCCTGGATGTCACCCTCACTATATACCTTCTATGAAAAAAAATTATGGACTTACACTGAAAGAAAATATTTTGTCATCTCAGTACCACAACCTTGTAAATCTTGGTCTACATCGATGAGACACTTAGAACTTGTAAAGGAACTATGGAATTGATGTATAAGCTTATAAGTATTGAGGAATAAATGGACCTATAAACTAGATTTCAAACCTGCTGTATTATGTATTGGCAGGACATCAATAAACTTAACATTTTATATAAAAAGCAAACATACAGTTTTATTATATGCAGAACATGTTTCACCAGGCTTGATTCAATAATATTTTGTTCCTCTTTTTTGGGATATTTTCTTTATTTACATTTCTAGTTTTTTCTGCTTTCCATGT
Organism: Apodemus sylvaticus; assembly: GCF_947179515.1. Lineage (NCBI taxonomy): Eukaryota > Metazoa > Chordata > Mammalia > Rodentia > Muridae > Apodemus > Apodemus sylvaticus. The sequence goes on along the minus strand of NW_026262993.1, from coordinate 319,211 downwards.
CTCCTCTATAAAAATGGGGTACAGAGCTAAACAAAATATTCTCAACTGAAGAATAGTGAATTGCAGAGAAGCACCTAAAGAGATGTTCAACATACTTAATCATCAGGGAAATGAAAATCTAAACAACCCTGGGATTCAACCTCACACCAGTCTGAATGGGTAAGATTGAAAACTCAGGTGACAGCAGACTCTGGTGAGGATGTAGAGAAAGAGGAACACTCCTCCATTGTTGGTTGGATTGCAAGCTGGTAAAATTACTCTAGAATTCAGTTTGGCAGTTCCTCAGAAAATTGGACATAGTACTACCTGAGTACCCAGATATACCACTCCTGGGCATATTCCTAGAAGATGCTCCAACATGTACTAAGGACACATTTTCCACTATGTTCATAACAGCCGTATACATAATAACCAGAAGCTAGAAAGAACCTGGATGTCCCTCAACAGAGGAATGGAAACAGAAAACAGTGTACAATTACATAATGAAGTACTACTCAGCTATTAAAAGCAATGAATTCATGAAATTGTTAGCAAATGGATGGAACTAGAAAGTGTCTTCCTGAGAGAGGTAACACAATCACAAGAGAACACACATGGTATGCACTCCCTGATCAGTGGATATTAGCCCAGAATCTTGGAATACCTAAGATACAATGCACAGTGTGAAGCTCAAGAGGAAGGAACACCAAAGTGTGGATACTTTGATCCTCTTAGAAGGAGGATCAAAATGCCCATGGGAGGAGACTCAGAGACAAATTGTGGAGCAGAGACGGAGGGAAAAGCCATTCAGAGACTGCCACACCTGGAGCCCATCCCATATATAGTTACTAAACCCAGACACTATTGTGGATGCCAACAACCGCTTGCTGACAGGAGCCTGATACAGCTGTCTCCTGAGAGGCTCTGCTAGTGCCTGACAAATACAGAAGTGGATGCTAACCGCCAACCAATGGACTGAGCACATGGACCCCAATGGAAGGTCTAGAGAAAAGACCCAAGGAGCTGTAGGTGTTTGCAGCCTCAGAGGAGGAACAATATGAACCACCCAGTAACCCCAGAACTCTCAGGGACCAAACCACCATCAATCGAATACAAATGGCGGGACCCATGGCTCCAGTACCATATGTAGCAGAGGACGGCCTTGTTGGACACCAGTGAAAGGAGAGGCTCTTGGTCCTGTGAAGTCTGGATGCTCCATTGTAGGGGAATGCCAGGACAGGGAAGCGGGTGCTGATGGGTTGGGGAGCAGGAGGAGGAAAGATGAGATAGGGAGTTTTGGAGGGGAAACTAGGAAAAGAGGATAACAATTGTAATGTAAATGGAATAACTAAAAACAATTAAGGAAAAAAGGTAAAAAAATCAATTGTATAAAAGAGACAAGAAGTGTTGTCAATACATAAACTGAACAATTCAGGAGGCTGTGTAAAAGAGAACTATGTAGAAAGTGAACCCAGAAGACTCAATTACACACTCCTTCCCCGTGGGAAATCCAGCAGAAAGCAGGGGACAAGGATCTGTGATCATTGAATAGGTATATAATCATGGGTATATAGGAGAAATCGTGTCGTTTGCCATGAAGTGAATGGAAAATATAACTCAATGTGATTTTGTGCAGTTTCTGAGACTCATATAAAAACAAAAGGAGAACTTTCTGAGTGTGCAGTTTGTCTGAACTAGAGATTGTAAAAGAGTCTGAGATTCCACTAGCTTCATAATTCTTCCCGTTTATTTTTCAGTGCTGCACATATCTAGTTACTATGTTTCTGTAAGTCATCAAGTGTTATTTATTTTTGTCCTGAATTGTTTTAACTTTCAGGGTATTTTGAACTTCAGTAGGAATTTTACATTTTCCCCTATATCTGTGAAAAAATATCAGTAGACTACTGATGGATCAGTGGAGATATAGACTAGAGATGTATATGGTGGTTATTGAAGAAACTAGCAATAAAGATGAAATCTGTTCCAGGTATATAACTTATCCATCTATACTGAAAGGATTTTAAGTCAGCAATACACAAATATACTTACAGATATGTGTCTATTGAAGCCATGTTTCAAGGAGTCAGGTAAAACTTTGAGCATAGCTGACCATCATATGAAGAAAATAGAAATAAAATATGCACATGTTCTTAAATACTCTTATTAAAATATCTCAGTTAACCTTGAGTGATCTTGGCCTCACCTGAGAAGAGTGTAGCAACTATGGATCACCAAGATGAAAATGGTCTTTAGGCATGTCTGTGAGGGGTTGTTAATTGATAGGGGAGGACCCATGCAACTGTGGACATTGCCCACCATTCCTTGGAAGGAGGACCTGGACAACTAAGCATGAGCTTGGGAGTCAGCCAGCAAAAACAGTGCTCATTGCTGCAGAAGATTCTGTTCATCATGGCTGGGAGTAGAGTAATGCTGGAGTATAGCATTTTAGCCTTGCAGAAAGGGAACAAAGAAGAAGGGGTGCACTCCTCTGGTGGCCATCTCCTTTGCTACTGTTTATTCAACCTCAGCTTCCAGGTCAAGGGACACACACTTCCCACACTCAGAGTGGAACACCTGCATCTGTTAAACCCACCTGGAAAGTCTCTAACACATACAACTAGAAATATGCTTCTGATTTCCTAGATGATTCCAGTCAACTTGAAAGTGTATAAACCATCAAAACATTTAACAGTCCCTATTTATTATTATATACCTTTCTCCAACTTTGTTTGCAAAGAGAGTACTCAGGGAATTTAATCATCCCAGGAAGAAATTGCCATTAGCTGCAATTCCTGGCCAAAAGGCAAGAGAACTGCTGTCAAAGTCATTCCACACTAATGCTTTAACATATATGTTTATTGCTGCAATGTTTCAACGAGACACGAAATACAATGGGTCTACCTGACAATTATCTAAAGAACACTGAAATGTTCCAATATACATATAATAAAACGTGCCAATATACATAATAGAATTTATTTAAAATATCTCAGTTATCATTGAATGATTGCTTGATACACCTTATAGTATAAAAAGTTCAAAATTAGAATTTCTGGTACTCAGACTTCAATATTCATTTTTTTAAACAATATTTTAAATGAAAGTTATCAATTATAAACATTAGTGAGATACAATATCATGAATAAATAAATTTACACATTGTGGAAACTTGAAATCAGCCTAATTAGCAAATCAGTTACTTGAACCATTTGTCAATAATTTGTGTTAAGGCACTTAAAAGTTCTTCTAAGTATTTTAAAATAAATGAGACATTTTTAACTACAGTTATTCCACAGTACAATATAAACCATAATGTCTATTTTCTCAGTAATACATCATATCTTATGACAAATTATTTTGGGCACTGAATTATAAACCAAACTTAGAACTCTTTGGAGGGATGCACTGAAAGAGCCTATGATCCTACAAGCACAACTAAATGTGTGATCTAGTGAGATCTCAGAGACCGATGGCAACAGCAGTGCTGACAGTGGAGGCTTGAGACTGTCTCAGCAATCAGGTTGAAGTCCTTTTACATCCAATCCTGCACAGGGATTTATCTGAGATAAAAATGACTGAAAGATTAATCTTGATCTTCCCTTCACCTGTCACATCCACATCCTCCCTGGGAAGTGTGTCCACAGTGTTCACAGGCACTTCTGCCTAAATCATATGATATGCAAGGAACATAATATAGGGCGAAGACTCAGACATTTTCCTGAATAACATTGTAATAAACAACTGAGAAAAGGGGTCAGGAGTGGTATCTTTTTGAAATAAAGAAGTAAGCTGACTCCTTTTCAAAATAACTGACAAAGGTGATGGACTCTGAGTCATCATATATTACAATTATCAAAATGTGTGAAACTCTTAGTAAATTAATATATCTTGAGTATTTTTGCTTTTATTGTTTTTGTTTTTGTTTTTGTTTTTTTCAAGACAGGGTTTCTCCGTGTAGCTCAGGCTGTACTGGAACTCACTCTGTAGACCAGGCTGGCCTCAAACTCAGAAATCCGCCTGCCTCTGCCTCCCAAGTGCTGGGATTAAAGGCGTGTGCCATCACAGCCCAGCCAGTATCACCTCTTATGTTTAAGTATTTAATCAATTTCTCCTTGCTTTTGGTGTCTCAAATAAGAAGCTTAATTTATTCTTCTGCATGTGGGTAGCCAGTTTTCAAACCCTCTTCATTGAAAATACTGTTTTTGTTACATGTTGTATTCTTGGCACCTTAGTAAAAAAACAGTTGTCTGTGAAGGGGTAAATTTATTCCCGGTTTTTTTTTTTTTTTTCTTTGTTGACTCCTGTGTGTGGGTTTTTGCTTGCCAGTGCCATATTGGTTTGATTATTATAGCTTTATTTGTAGTATATTTTCAACTTGCTTAATATGCTGTCTTCTTCATCTTTGCTCTTTCTTTCACTGGCTATTTAGGTTTTTGAAATTACATATAATTTTATGATTATTGTTATTTTTTCAGTGAATCATTATACATTTTAAGACTTATTTTTATCTTATATATATTGGTGTTTTTGTCTGCATAATGTCTGTGCACCTATGGAGGCCAGAAGGTGTCAGCTTGCTGAGATTGGAGTTACAGATAGTTGTGAACTGGCCCTGGATGTTATAAATCGAACTTGTGTTGTCTGAACTAGCAATCAGTGCTTTTAACTGTTGGGCCATCTCTCTAGTACCATAGAAAAATCACTAAAATTTGATAGCATTTTTGTGGATTCTACAAACTGTTTTAGGTAATATGGAAATTTTGAGAATATTAATTCATCTCTGGGCAGGAGATGGCTTCCGTTTATTTGTCTTCTTCGATTCACTTCATTAGTTTTTATAGTTTTCAACTCTAGAACTTATATGACCTTGGTTATATTATTTTTACATACTTTTAGAGCAATTATAAATAAGATTGCTTTCCAATTTCTTTTTGTCTGCTAGTTTGTTGCTTACATAGAAAATTATTGTTTATTGATTTCGTATCTGGCAATTTTAGTAAATTTGTTGATTAACTTTATGTGGAGTCCTTAGATTTTTCTATACATGTCCTCATGCCTTCGGGAAGCAGGAAACCTTTAAGTTCTTCATTCCCTTTTGGAAGCATTTTATTCTTTCTCTTGATTACAGAAATAGAGTAAGCAACCATCTTGTCCTGATTTTACCAGAAAAATGTCCAACTCTTAGCCATGGACTTTGATGTTAGCTATGGGTTTGTCATTCACACCTGGTGCTGGAAGGAATGTCTTTTCTTCACACATTATGGATATCATGAAAGCTGTTAAATTTTGTCAAATGCCTTTTTGTGACTGTTATGGTGACCTTTTGATTATAGTAATCAGGTATAGGTTTGCATACTTTGAATAAACCCTGTATACTTGTAATAAATCCCATATGATCACAAATCTTTTTTTACATTTCAAATGATTTCCCCTTTCCTGCACCCTCCCTGAAAGTCCCATAAGCTCTCTTCCCTCCCCCTGTTCCCCAATCAACCCCTTCCTGCTTCCTGTCCTGGTATTATCCTACACTGCTGCACTGAGCCTTTCCAGGACCAGGGGCCTCTCCTTCTTTCTTCTTGGGAATCATTTCATATGTGAATTGTTTCTTGAGTATTCCGAGCTTCTGGGCTAATATCTGCTTATCAGTGAGCCCATGCCATGTGTGTTCTTTTGTGATTGAGTCGCCTCACTCAGGATGACATTCCCCAGTTCTACTCATTTGCCTAAGAATTTCATGAATTCACTGTTTTTAATAGCTGAGTAGTATACCACATTTTCTGAATCCATTCCTCCACTGAGGGACATCTGGGTTCTTTCCAGCTTCTGGCTATTATAAATAGGGCCGCTATGAGCGTAGTAGACCGTGTATCCTTATTACATGCTGGGGAATCCTCTGGGTATATGCCCAGGAGTGGTGTAACAGGGTCCTCCAGTAGTATCATGCCCACATTTCTGAGGAATTGCCAGACTGATTTCCAGAGTGGTTGTACCAGATTGCAACCCCACCAGTAGTGGAGGAGTGTTCCTATTTCTTCACACACTTGCCAGCACCTGTTTTCTCCTGAGTTTTGGATCTTAGCCATTCTGACTGGTGTGAGGTGAAATCTCAGGGTTGTTTTGATTTGCATTTTCCCAATGACTAAGGATGTTGAACATTTCTTTAAGTGCTTCTCAGTCATTAGATATTCCTCAGGAGAAAATTCTTTGTTTAGCTCTGTACCCCATTTTTAATAGGGTTATTTGGCTCTCTGGAGTCTATCTTCTTGAGTTCTTTGAATATCTTGGATATTAGCCCTCTATCAGATGTAGGGTTGGTAAAGATCTTTTCCCAATTTGTTGGTTGCCATTTTGTAATTTTGACAGTGTCCTTTTCCTTACAGAAACTTTGTAATTTTATGAGGTCCGGTTTGTCCATTCTTGATCTTAGAGCATAAGCTATTGGTGTTCTTTCAGGAAATTTTCCCTTGTGCCCATGTCCTCAAGGGTCTTCCCCAGTTTTTTTTTTTCTATTACTTTCAGTATATTTGGTTTTATGTGGAGGTCCTTGATCCACTTGGACTTGAGCTCAGTACAAGGAGATAAGAATGGATTGATTTGTATTCTTTTGCATGCTGACCTCCAGTTGAACCAGCACCATTTGTTGAAAAGGCTATCTTTTTTCCACTGGATGTTTTCAGCTCCTTTGTCGAAGATCAAGTGACCCATAGGTGTGTGGGTTCATTTCTGGGTTTTCAATTGTATTCCATTGACCTCCCTGCCTGTCACTGTACCAATACCATGCAGTTTGTAACACTATTGCTCTGTAGTATTTCTTGAGGTCTGGGATACTGATTTCCCCAGAAGTTCTTTTACTCTTGAGGATAGTTTTAGCTATCCTGGGTTTTTTGTTATTCCAGATGAATTAGAGAATTGCTTTTTCTACCTCTGTGAAGAACTGATTTGATATTTTGATGGGGATTGCATTGAATCTGTAGACTGCTTTTGGCAAGATGGCCATTTTTACTATATTAATCCTACCAATTCAAGAGCATGGAAGATTTTTCCATCTTCTGAGGTCTTCTTGGATTTTTTTTCAAAGACTTGAAGTTTCTGTCATACAGATCTTTCACTTGTTTGGTTAGAGTCACACCAAGATACTTTATATTGTTTGTGACTATTGTGAAGGGTGTCATTTCCCTAATTTGTTTCTCGGCCTGCTTATCCTTTGAGTATAGGAAGATTACTGATTTGCTTGAGTTAATTTTAGTTCCAGCCACTTTGTTGAAGTTGTTTATCAGCTGTAGGAATTCTCTGGTTGGGCTTTTTGGGTTGCTTAAATATACTATCATATCATCTGCAAATAGTGATAATTTGACTTCTTCTTTTCCAATTTGTATCCCGTTGGCCTCCTTATGTTGTCTAATTGCTCTAGCTAGAATTTCAAGCACTATATTGAATAAATATGGAGAGAGAGGGCAGCCTTGTCTAGTCCCTGATTTTAGTGGGATTGCTTCAAGTTTCTCTCCATTTAGTTTGATGTTGGCTACTGCCTTGTTGTATATTGCTTTAACAATGTTTAGGTATGGGCCTTGAATTCCCATTCTTTCCAAGACTTTTAACATGAAAGGAAGCTGTATTTTGTCAAATGCCTTTTCAGTATCTAATGAAATGACCATGTGGTTTTTTTTTTTTCTTTGAGTTTGTTTATGTAATGGATTACATTGATGGATTTCTGTATATTGAACCATCCCTGCATCTCTGGGATGAAGTTTTCTTGATCATGGTGAATGATTGTTTTGATGTGTTCTTGGATTTGATTGGCAAGAATTTTATTGAGTATTTTTGCATCGATATTCATAAGGGAAATTGGTCTAAAGTTTTCTTTCTTTGTTGAATCTTTGTGTGGTTTTGATATCAGTGAAATTGTGGCTTCATAGAACAAGATGGTTAGTGTGCCTTCTCTTTCTATTATGTGGAAGAGTTTGAAGAGTATTGGTGTTAGGTCTTCTTTGAAGGTCCAATAGAATTCTACTGCACTAAAACCATCTGGTCCTGTGTTGGGTTTTTTTTGGTTTGTTTGTTTTTTGGTTAAGAGGTTATCGCTGAACACTACTATTACTTTAGAGGTTATGGGACCATTTAGATGATCTATCTGATCTTGATTAAACTTTGGTAGTTGGTATCTGTCTGGGAAATTGTCCATTTCATACAGATTTTCCAGTTGTGCTGAGTATAGGCTTTTGTAGTAGGATCCAATAATGTTTTGAATTTCCTCAGTTTCTGTTATTATTTCTCCCTTTTCATTTCTGCTATTGTTAATTTGGATACTGTCTCTGTGCCCTCTGGTTAGCCTGGCTAAAGGTTTGTCTATCTTCTTGATTTTCTCAAAGAACCAGCTCCTGGGTTTATTGATTCTTTGTATAGTTCTTTTTGTTTCAACTTGGTTGATTTCAGCCCTGAGTTTGATGATTTTCTGCCATCTACTCCTCTTGGGTGTATTAGCTTCTTTCTGAAGCTTTCAGGTGTACTGTCAAGCTGCTAGTGTATGCTCTCTTCAGCCTCTTTTTGGAGGCACTCAAAGCTATGAGTTTTCCTCTTAGCACTACTTTTATTGTGTCCCATAAATTTGGGCATTTTGTGCCTTCATTTTCATTAAATCCTAAATACGTTTTTATTTCTTTCCTTATTTTTCTTTGACCAAGGTATCATTCAGTAGAACATTGTTCAGCTTCCATGTGTATGTGGTTTTTCTGTTGTTATTGTTGCTATTGAAGACCACCCTTACTCCATAGAGATCTGATAGGAGGCATGGAATTAGTTCAATCTTCTTATATCTGTTGAGGTCTGTTTGTGACCAATTATGTGGTCAGTTTTGGAGACGGTACCATGAGGTGCTGAGAAGAAGGTATATTCTTTTGATTTAGGATAAAATGTTCTATAGATAACTATTAAATCAATTTGATCCAAAACTTCTGATAGTTTCACCCTGTCTCTGTTTAGTTTGTGTTTCCTTGATCTGTCCATTGAGGAAAGTATGGTGTTTAAGTCACCCACAATTATTGTGTGGGGTGCCATGTGTGCTTTAAGCTTTGGTAAGGTTTCCATTACTAATGAAGGTGCCCTTGTATTTGGAGCATAGATGTTCAGAATTGATTTTTCCTGATAGATAGGAAAAATCCTGATAGATTTCTCCTTTGGTGCATATAAAGTGTCCTACTGTGTCTTTTTTGATGACCTTTGCTTGAAAGTCTATTTTATTGGATTTGAGAATGGCTACTCCAGCTTGTTTCCTGGGACTATTTGCTTGGAAAAATGTTTTCCAGCCTTTTACTATGAGGTAGTGTTTTTCTTTGACACTGAGATGCGTTTCTTATATGCAGCAAAATTTTGGGTCTTGTTTAAGTATCCGGTCTGTTAGTCTCTGTCTTTTTTATTGGGGAATTGAGTCCATTGATGTTAAGAGATATTAAGAAATAGAGATTGTTGCTTCCTGATATTTTTGATGTAATTTTTATGTTTGTGTGGTTATCTTCTTTTGGGTTTGTTGAAAGAAGAATAGTTTCTTGATTTTTCACGTGTGTAGTTCCCACTTTTCTGTGGTGTTTTCCCTTCATTATCCTTTGAAGGGCTGGATTTGTGTAAAGATACTGTGTAAATTTGTTTCTGTCATGAAATACCTTGTTTTCTCCATCTATGGTAATTGAGAGATTTGCTGGATATAGCAGTCTGGGTTGTCATTTGTGTTCTGTTAGTGTCTGTATGACATCTGCCCAGGCTTTTCTGGCTTTCATAGTCTCTGGTGAGAAGTCTGGTATAATTCTGATAGGTCTACCTTTATATGTTATTTGACTTTTTCCCTTACTGCTTTTAATAGTCTTTATTTGTTTAGCATATTTGATATTTTAATTATTATGTGATGGGAAGAATTTCTTTTCTGGTCAAATCTATTTGGAGTTCTGTAGGCTTCTTGTATGTTCATGGGCATGTCTTTCTTTAGGTTAGGGAAGTTTTCTTCTATAATTTTATTGAAGACATTTACTGGCCCTTTAATTTGGAAATCTTTACTCTCTTCTATTCCTATAATCTTTAGGTTTGGTCTTCTCATTTTGTCCTGGATTTCCTGGATGTTTGGGGTCAGGAAATTTTTGCATTTTGCATTTTCTTTGACTGTTGTATTCATGCTTTCTATGGTATCTTCTGCATCTGAGATTCTCTCTTCTATCTCTTGCATTCTGTTGGTGATGCTTAGATCCATGGCTCCTGACTTCTTTCCTAGATTTTCTATGTCCAGAACTGTGTCCCTTGTGATTTCATTATTGTTTCTGCCTCCATCTTTATATTCTGGATGGCTTTGTTCAATTCCTTCACCTGTTTTGTTATGTTTTCCCGTAGTTCTTCAAGGGCTTCTCCCTGTTTACTTGTGTTCTCTTGTATTTCTTTAAGGGAGTTATTTATGTCCTTCTTGAAGCCCCCCATGAAGCCCTCCATCACCATCATGACCTGTGATTTTAAATCCAAATCTTGCTTTCCTGGTGGGTTGAGGTATCCAGAACTTGCTGTTGGGGGAGAATTGGGTTTGAATGGTGCCATATTGCCTTGATTTCTGTTAGCAACATTCCTATGTTTGCCTTTTGCCATCTGGTAATCTCTAGTGTTAGTTGGTCCTGCTGTCAATGACTGGTGCTTGCCCCTCCTGTGAAATAGGCCTGAAAGCCTATTCTGCAACCCTGGGTGACCTGCTTTCCCCTGTCACAGATTGCTGTGGTGCTGCCGAGTGCCTGGGTGCTGGTGGAGTTCAGGCAGGGCGTGTCTCAAGGGATCCTCTACTCTGGTGATCCCTGCCTTTCAGTCTGGATCACAAATCTTTTAATGTGCTCTGAGTCTCTGATGAAAAATTATAAGACAATGCAGCAATACAACCTAAAGTTATATTGTATTTTGCATTATGATGTGAATGTGACTCTGAGGACAAGATTATGCTTCAGAATGATGTATTTGACAATGGGGTGGTTGAGATGTCCTCTGCCTCAATCTTTCACTGCTGTGAGTTCTGCCATGGGATTGTAAGTGAGAACTGTGAGCCTTAAGTCATTTTTGTCAAGGTATTTTATCACAGTAATAGATTAACTAATATAGCTACAAAGAGTAAAATGTACACTTTGTGATGGTCACTTCTTATTGTCAACTTGACTGGGGGTAGGTCACTTGAGACACACATCTCTGCATGTGTCTGCAAGGCCATTACTGTGTAGGTATAACAGAGGAAAGAAAACCCACCCTGGATGTGGGTAGTACTACTTCATGAGTAAAGGTACTAACCAAAAAATAAAAGGGGGTATGGCAGAGGAGGCAGATGACCACCCACAGTCCTTTCATACTTTCTGGATTGGCCTGGACTCGCCACCCCCACTGCCATGCCTTTTCCACTTTGATAGAATGCAACTCTGAACTCTGAGAAAAGTAGCTTTTCCATGTCTCTTAAGTTGCTTTTTGTTAGTACTTCATGACAGTAATTAATACACTATTAAATTTGCCTTTAAAAGCCAAGTGTGGTGACTTATGTCCCTGTGCCAATACTTAGGGGGCAGGGCAGGAGGATTACTACCATCCACACACCTGTCTCTCTGGCCAACAGTACCCATCTCATGCTCACACTTAGAAAGAGCACATGCCTTTAAACAGCATCCCTCTGTGTCTGGATTCCTGACCTTCCTTGTCTCTGCTATTGCTCTTACCTAACTAGTTATCTGGACCTAACTAATCCAGCACCTATACTGAGGATATGTTCAATGCAAGTTTGTTGGATGAGTAACACATAGGGCAAATATTATATCTAAGCAAAACAAAATGAAGTCACTAGCCAAGGCGTGCAATTTTGACCACTTAAGGACATATTTCACTTTACTTCAATTTTGTAGCAATTCCGAAAAAATGATCTTTCTGAATCATCTAATTTCATTATATTTAAAGACTTGACTTCACTTTTTAAGCACTTTGAACCAATATTTTTATACTGGGTACCTGTAAAGACACACGATCAGCCTCTTAAGATATTTAAATTTTTTCTGCCCCATATTATCCCAGAAGGATATCTTCCATAGATAATTTATTAGGTTTTATAGGGATGTATGCCTCTGTATGAAGGTCATTCTTCCTTGAGTTTTGCCCCTTATTTCTAAAATGTGCCCCTTTATTTCTTCTGTCCCTCCAACTAAATTTGACAACCTACTGTGCCTGGTCTACTGCTCATCCTGCTGGAACATTCCACATTTCAAAGGCACCTTTTGCTTTCCAAGGTGACATTTGACAAGCAAAACATAATGAAAACTCAAGTTTCATTATGAAATTTATTTCAAAGGAAGATATCATTTTTGTTTGTGACAGTTTTATAGTGTTCACTCTCTCCGTGTCTTAAATACTAGAACTCACCCAGTGAATTAGTCCCTTCATTTAGAAGCTTTAAAACATACAGATGAGCTCACCCACAGCACCACTAGTGGTCCAGATCTAGGTCCAGCTGGAAATGTATCCACATACCCTCTGTGTAACTCTGACCAGCAGTCTTTTCCTATGCTGCTCCTTCAGAATCAGGTCCTACTAGGAGCAACATCCATGGTGAATTTAAAATAGAGTTCAAAACAAAAATAACCAGCAGATATAAAATAAACTTTGATATGATCATCCATAGTGGTTTTCATGAGAAAATCACCCCAGAATCTTACGCATTAGAATGTCTAGTCCCCAGTTGGTAGAACTGTTCCAGGAGGTTTAGGTAGTTTACACTTTCCGGAAGAAGTACATCATTAGAGGTAGACTTGGAGAATTAAAAGGCCTTACTTAACTCTGGTTCACTCTCTGCCTTGTACTTTCAGTTCAAGATGTGACTCATTTTTCTATTCCTACTGCCATGCCTGCTGCCCGCTGACTGCTGCCCTGCTGTCTCTGTCACTGTGGACTCCATACCTCCATACCAAAAATAAACTCTTCCTTCTATAAGTTACATTGGTCATGGTGTTTTATCATAACAACAGGGAAGTTGCTAAGGGAACTTTGCAACTAAGGGAAAATTGATCAAGAAGACATTAGTCATCTAACTATGGCATATTTGATTTCACAAAAATCTGGACATCAAGTGACAGATAATTTCATCTTAGATATTGGAGGTGATTTCAGTAACCAGCATTCTCTGACAGCTAGGTCATTTGTACACATAAAATCACAGAAACATCAGAATTCAATGACATCACACATCAAATGGGCTTAATAGATCTCTACATAATATTCTATTCAAACATCAAAGAATATATACTATACTTAGAAGCCATGGAAACTTCTCTAAATTACACATCCTGGGACATAATACAAACTCAGAAAGATTGAAACAGCTATGTATATCCTATCTGAACATAATGCAAGAAAACTTAAAACTGATAGCAAGCAAAGATCTAGTAAGTATACAAACTCATTACTGAATGATGAGTAAAATAAGAAACCAAGGAAAAAGGGAAAAATTCCTGGAACTAAATATATAAGGATGAAAACAGCACAGCAAACCCTTTGGGATATGGTAAGAGATGTCCTGTGAATAAATCTTACAGCTGTAAGTGTCTACATTAAAAAACTCAGAAAGAGCACAAATAAATGATGTAATGCTGCAACTCAAAAATTTGGAAAAACAAGAACTAGCAAATCCAACTTTAGTAGACAACAAGAAGTAATAAATCCACAGCAAACTTAATGAAATAGAAATAGAGCAAACAATACAAAGAATCGATGAATATAGGAGTTGGTTCTCCCACAAAATAAACAAGATCCAAGACCTTGAGCTCAACTAAAGAATAAAGATGTCCCAATAGAATCAGAAATGAACAGGGAAACATTATGACAAATTCCAAAGAAATCAGAATATTATAAAGAAATATGTTAATATTCCCCTCAGTTGGAAAACCTAAAAGAAATGGATTTCTACATTCATCCAAACCACTAAATTAAACCATTAAGATATCAATAACCTAAATTTGAAACAGAAAACAAAACAAAAAAAAAAAAACCAACAACTAAAAATAAAAAAAAGTAATAGAATTCCAGACCCAGATAGCTTCACAGCAGAACTGGTCTAGACTTTCAAAGAAGATCTGCAGCTAATCCTTCTTAAACTACTTTAAAATATAAAACAACTCGGAAGCACTCCCAAACTTGTTATACAAAGCCAGTATCATTCTAACAGTAAAACCAGGTAAAGACACAACAACAACAGCAACAACAACAAAGTAAACAAACAAACAAACAAACATACAGACCAAAATCTCTGATGAACATAGACTCAAAAATCCTCCAAAAAATAATTACAAACTGAATACAAACATACATCAAAATGATTATTTACCTTTACTAAGTTGGTTTTATCCAGAAGATACAGTGAGAGTTAAACATGTGCAAGTCAATAAATGTAATAAATAACACAAATGGACTTAAAGACAAAAATCAAATGAAAATTTCAGTTGATGCAGACAAAGCCTTTAACAAAATCCAATGTGCCTTAATGATAAAAGTCTTAGAGAGAACAGAACTAGAGGAAACACACGCAAGACAATAAAAGTTACATAGGAGAAACCCACAATCAATATCATTCTAAACAGAGAAACATTTGAAGAAATCCCACTGAAACTAGGAACCAGAATTGTCTACTTATTATCACTTTTCAATACTGGGTTCAAACACTAGCTGAAGCAGTAAGGCAAGAGAAAGTAAACAAATACAAATTCAAACAAACAAACAAAAATCAAAAAAACCTCATTCCTGATGCTATAATTGTAACCAGGATCCTCTGGGTAAGGGAGTTGTATACTCTAGAGGAGAGTCTGCTACTCACGTGTAGATTAACTAAACTAGTGTAGTTGTCAACTGCCTTCTAAATTCTTATCCTTAGACCCATAGGTAAGTGAAACCCCCAGCCCTCATCAATCTAGCAGGCAGAAGTTATTACAGACTCTACAACAGAGACTAAGTGACCTTAGCATGCCCAGCCCCAAATGGGAGGTCTGTAACACAATCCCTACAGCAAAGGTTCAGGGAACATTGAAGAAAGGGGGTGGTCTGATTGTGAGAACCTGGGAACCTAGATGAGCACTGGGAGATACTATGTACTAGAAACAACTGAATGTTATACTTGTGAACTCTCAACATTATGGCTGCTGCCACAAGACCTCTAAAGACCAGTTAAAATGCCAACACAGATGGAAAATCACTTCACAGCACCCAAACTTTAGTTGAACTACAGGCAATCAGTGGCTGCTAAAAGAGGGAGGATCAGTATTCTTCAGGGTTGAGCCCCCAATTCCATGTAGTCAGTCATAAGCCTATGTTTGCATGCACAATAATACTATTTGGGCTTGGTGGGTTGTTATTTATTGTCTGTTTTTCAATATTACGTATGCCATGTTACCATTTCTCTCTATAACACAATAATTCTAGAGAAGAGGTTATGGATTTCAGAGGGGCTAGGAGGGACATGGGAGAGCTTGGAGAGAGGAGGGGAGGGTCAAAAGCGATGCAAATACAGTGTGTTAGTGAGTGAAGTATATAATTTGAACAAAGACAAGATTATTTATCTTGGAGGATGTGATGATTTATATATGCTCAGCCCAGGGAGTGACACTATTAGAAAGTGTGACCCTGTTGGAATAAGTGTGTTACTGTGGGTGTGGGTGGAGGAGTGGCCCCTTGTTCTGGAAAGACTCAGTGTAGTAGTATAGGGCAAAACCAGAACAGGAAAGTGGGAAGGGGTGGGTAAGAGAACAAGCGGAGGGAAGGGGGCTTATAGGACTTTCGGGGAGTGGGGGCCAGAAAAGGGGAAATCATTTGAAATGTAAATAAAAAATATATCAAATTTTTAAAAAAGACCCTCATCATAGCTGCCTGGAAGCCAGTATTCTGCTGGCAGCCTTCAGAAGAAGATGCAGAACTCTTAGCTCCTGCTGCACCATGTTTGCCAGGATGCTGCCATGTTCTTGCCTTGATGATAATGGACTGAACCTCTGAACCTGTAAGCCAGCCCCAATTAAATATTTTTTATAAGAGTTGCCTTGGTCGTGATGTCTGTTCACAGCAGTAAAACCCAAATTAAGACAGATGGCTTGTTCTATAAGTCTCTCTGTTTCTTTAACATTATTGTATATGTGTTGTTTGTTTCTTACTGGAGTTTGCTTATTTACTCTCTAAATTTTCTGTCTCTTAATCTTAATGGAGAGGAGTGACAAATCTATATGGAAGCTAAGAGGAAGAAACTGTTCAAAGATTTATATTTTTAATAAATTTTTTATATTTCTGTTAAAATTTTAGCAGACCAGGTGATCTTTTACATTTATTCTGCAGTGTAATTGTTCTAACCATTGGAGTTGTTCTTTATAGAAAAATCTCTTGTGGACAGTTTGCAAGTTGAAATTTCTATACATAGATGACAGAACTATTTCTGGTTTAACCTTTGCCTGTTTCTCTCCATGCATCTCCAGAGTGTGGGTAAATGTAGTGTGCACAACCAGCCTATGCCTGGCAAAGCCCTTTTTGTCCTCTCTTTCCAGGTCCTTAGGTCTACTTATGTCACTGTCTTTCTTAGATTTACAACAATGAAAGTCACCAAGGTCATAGGCCAACTGTAAGCCTTCTTGGTAGAAATGTACAGTTTAATAGAAAGTTAATACTATTATAACTTACTATGACCCCTTCAAAACTGTTCCTTATGTTCTTTTATTTAAAATTCTTAAATGGTTATTTACAAGGGAATACCATACAACAATTACCAGTTCTTATTTCAAACAAAACATGTCTAAGGTGAGTCTGACTTCAGTCTCTCCAGAAGCTCCTTAGCTGGATAACACTAAGATGAGCACATATACTCACTAAAGATATTAGTCAAATGAATACAGAATACCTTTATTTGTTAAACCAAGCTATGTGTGATACTGCATGTCTTTAGCTACAAAGGTCTTCAGGGGAGATGACTTCCTAAGCATGTGCTACACAGTCACAGAAGAAGCCAAGTTAGAGGGGTCTTGCATACCCATTGATGCCCACAGCTTCTGTATTTAAATTTCCAATAGTCTCTTAACAGGGAGTTGCTACTTTCCATTTTATACTGAGATGTATGAATTGTGTAGTTAGTATTGCTAGGCAGTGCAATACAATAAGCTCAGATTAAGGAAGGGAAAGTGCATTTAATAGTATACACATTATTTTCATAGAATCGAGTCCACTGAGTTCAAGGAAGCAAAGACATTCCCTTTTCTTGCTTTAGTTATTCTTCACTGTAGTCATTTTATGTGCAAGTATGGTATCTTAAGGAATTGAAGAGAAGAATAAATAAAGGGAATTTTTACATTAGAAGAAATACTAAGATTAAAAACTCGGGAGACAGCAGGTATTGGCGAGGATGTGGAGAAAGAGGAACACTCCTCCATTGCTGGTGAGGTTGCAAATTGGTATAACCACTGGAAATCAGTCTGGTGGTTCCTCAGAAAACTGGGCATGATACTACCCAAAGACCCTGCTATGCCACTCCTGGGCATATACCCAGAGGAGTCCCCAGTATGTAATAAGGACACATGCTCCACTATGTTCATAGCAGCCCTATTTATAATAGCCAGAAGTTGGAAATAACCCAGATGTCCCTCAATGAAGGAATGGATACAAAAAATGTGGTATATATACACAATGGAATACTATTCAGCCATTAGAAACAATGAATTCATGAAATTCTTAGACAAATGGATGGAGCTGGAGAACATCATACTAAGTGACGTAACCCAATCTCAAAAGATCAATCATGGTATGCACTCACTGATAAGTGGATATTAGCCTAGAAACTTGGAATATCCAAGACACAATCCACACATCAAATGATGTCCAAGAAGAACGGAGGAGTGGCCCCTGGTTCTGGAAAGGCTCAGTGCAGCAGTATAGGGCAATATCAGAACTGGGAAGTGAGAAGGTGTGGATGGGGGAACAGGTGGGAGGGAAGAGGGCTTATGGGACTTTCAGGGAGTGGGGAGCCAGAAAGGGGGAAATCATTTGAAATGTAAATAAAAAATATATCGAATAATAAAAAAGAAGAAGAAGAAGAAATACAAGTTAGTAGTGTCACATTCAGTGACCTGAACATGGAAAAGCAAGTATAGGACTTAAAGGTTTCAGTGGAAGAGGGCATGGGAAGGCTTAAGAGGAGGTGGATGGACAGTTACACGCACACAGTGTTTCCCAGATGCAGCAGGGCCACCGTATACACTAACTCACTGTGCTTGTGATGATATCATGAGACCCGTCCAAGCCCCAGCCAGATAAACTCCCAGCATGGAAATGGGGGTAAGTGGTGCATTCCACCTCTATCTAAGAAGCTACTGGCAATGGATGGCTGTAGAGAGGGAGAGTCCATATTCTTTGCACATGTAGCCCCTGATAGATCAACTTCTCTGGAATAGAAGACGATATATCCAAGAATATATGAGTTACAAAAATTGCTCTGTGTGTGTGTGTGTGTGTGTGTGTGTGTGTGTGTGTTTGAAGACACAAAATAAAGTTTTGGGTGAGTAGGGAAAGAGGGATGGACCTGAGAGGAGTTAGGGAAGGAAGTTGGATTTGAATATGATCAAAACACAAATATGTGTGTGTGTGTGTGTGTGTGTGTGTGTGTGTGTGTGTGTGTAGAAATTTACAGCAGAGGTGGGGTTGCAAATTGGTACAACCACTCTGGAAATCAGTCTGGCGGTTCCTCAGAAAACTGGACACCTCACTTCCGAAAGATCCTGCTATACCACTCCTGGGCATATACCCAGAGGATACCCCAGCATGTAATAAGGATACATCCTCCACTATGTTCATAGCAGCCCTATTTATAATAGCCAGAACCTGGAAAGAACCCAGGTATCCCTCAACAAAAGAATGGATGCAAAAAATGTGGTATATATAGACAATGGAGTACTATTCAGCCATTAGAAACAATGAATTCATGAAATTCCTAGGCAAATGGATAGAGCTGGAGAACATCATACTAAGTGAGGTAACCCAGTCTCAAAAGATCAATCATGGTATGCACTTACTAATAAGTGGATATTAGCCTGGAAAACTGGAATACCCAAAACATAATCCACACATCAAATGATGTCCAAGAAGAACGGAGGAGTGGCCCCTGGTTCTGGAAAGACTCAGTGTACCAGTATAAGGCAAAGCCAGAACAAGGAAGTGGGAAGGGGGTGGGTGGGAGAACAGGGGGAGGGAAGGGGGCTTATGTGACTTTCCGGGAGTGGGGGGCCAGAAAAGGGGAAATCATTTGAAATGTAAATAAAAAATATATCAAATTTAAAAAACAATAAAAATGTTCATATTTTTCTTTGTTATTATTTATACATGGTGGTATATATGTTAAAACTCATCAAATTCTACATGAAATGCAGTTTAGACTTTCTGAATATTATCACTCAATAAGCATGTTTAAAAATAAAGATTATGAAAGTTTAGAATATCTCTTTGTGTAGAGTTGAGGCATGATCAGCTTTCCCTTGTCCACATTAGTGAGCCTATTAATGAAAAAAAAAAAGAAATTTACAGCAGAAGTCCAGATCATCTTAGAAGCATCCAGGGAAACAACAGCCTTGTGTGCTTCTTTATTTTCAGCACTGCAATTGAAGTTTGGAAAGAAGTCATGTTTTAGGGAGAAGTTTTTCAGACATTTGTCATTTCTTATGATTTCGGAAGCGAGGCTGGAACAGTTCTTGTCCATGTTCTACATGTTCTACTCTGGGAGGCAAAGCAACATAGTGCAGATTCAGGTTTCTAGGAAGGCAGGTAATGGCATCCTCTCCCCTTGCCTTAAGTCCAAGCAGAATTGCCCATGGTACGTCTTTTAAAGACTCTGAATGTACAGTTCCTCAAGACTCCTCGGTTATAGACCTGGGTGACTACCACTCATCTCATGGGTATTTGTGATGATGAAAGATAACAAATGTAGAAAGTTTAACCAATTGCCAGGCATCCAGTCAGGTGCAGGTGTAGCTCTTACTATTACCCCTCAGTCTTCTTCAGCTGGGAGTCATATATAGAAAAATCCAGAATTTCTGGGAGAGTCGGGATAAAAAGTTTAACATAATGATGCATGAGAAAAGATCCTTATTCTGGTAGAGCACGGAGGTACTCCGTAAACTCCAAATAAATTATGTTCCAAGGTTAAAGATGTGGAAGAGGTGTGTTCTACACAAGGAAATGCACACTTAACTCCAGTGAAATAGCCCTTTTCTCTTACTTTTGTGTGAATTGCATTTGAAATTCAAAAACAATATTTCCCTGCCCATGAATGAAAACTAGCAACTTGCTCTCCATAGGAGTTTCAGTTCACAAGCACATTCATGTTTTACAAGGTAAATGAGATCCTACAGCTGGTGAATGACAGAATATAGAATCTTTATTTCAAACTTTGTGCCATTTCTTCTTCCTTGCCTATGTATTCAGTCAAGTTTTTGAAGACACATTATAATGCTGTGTTTGGAAAAAATAGCTTGCACAAGATAGCTTATGACAGATGGGGGAATGTACCCTATAACCCGGCATTGTTTGTGCTTAGATACTAATTTTCCCCTCCCCAAACTGGGCTCCATGAATTATACAGTTGTCAAATTCATGAGAACAGGATCCTAATTGCAGAGACAGAGGGCTTCTACACAATGTGAATATGAACTCACTTGCAACCCTGTTACATCTAAAATCAACCCTGAGTTTATGCAAAAGTATTAAGTTCCAAAGTTCAAGAAATCCTTATTATATACTTTTTCATCTACATCAAAACAACTTTGCCTATAGTAGTAGCTCTTAGCTACTGGTAACTGATAACTGGCCCTCCCTGGAGGACTGTTCTTCAGATGTTCTCTCTTGCAGTTCAGCCACACAGAATTTAGCTTTTCCTTGGTATAGAATACTCTGCTACAGTCTAAACTCAATCAGGCTCAATGACTTTGAGGCCAGTCAGACAGGACCTAGAGCCTGTCAGAGCCACCAGCCCTTAGATGTTTATTCTCTAATGGCCCACCCACCTCACACCTTTCTTGTCTCCGACAGGCTTCAGCTGCAATGAATCGTAATCCAAGACAAGATTCTGCATTATGTTCTTGGTCAATGACTTGCAGAAGAAAATTAATTCTTTCTTAGTGGCCACTAAGTAAAGAGAAGCAGCATAGCACTTCTTGTCACAGATTTAGTCACAGCTGGTCTCTCTTGTGTGTTGAGCTTTGGCACAGTTTTTATAACAGATATGTCAGCCTTGGAAAAGCATGGGTATACATGGAACAAGTCTTTGATAGTTGGTCCTATGGTTCTTTGAGTGGCCCCCTCTAGAAGGTTCCACAGGGGCAAATCCACTTGGGATTCAAGAACAGAATTTTGACTTTCTCTAGTGGAAATAGGACAAGAAGGACATTGGTTTCCTTCTTTTCCTGGTAGCCAGGAGAGCTCCGAGATGCTCTGGGGACCATGGTGATGGTGATGTTCGTGGTTAGCATGTTTGCCTCCTTCTTTTCTTCATTCTCATCTTCTGTTCTACCATTTTTTTTGAAGTTGATTGCAATAATTTGTTAAGAGAGGTTGGGCAAAATAAAGTACCTGTGTATACAAACAAGTAATTTTCCACTGCTTTCAGAAATATCAGAAAGAGCAAAGTCCCAAATATCTTATAGTGTCCTTGGAGAAGCAACAGACAGAGGCAGCTTGCCTAGTCCCAAATCCATAGCCAGAAGTTACAGCTCTCAAACTTCAAGGAGCATCAGAATCACTCCTCCCTACCAGCAACACACACACACACACACACACACACACACACACACACACACACACCTGGGGGTGTTGAGAGAGAATTCGTGGGCCCATTCCTGGAATTTTGACCTAAAAGATATGGGAGGAGGTTGAATGTTTATGTTTTTTGTTTTATTTTTTTCTTTTGTTATTCAGTTCTAGAGATAGATCCAAGTGCCCTGTGAATGTTAGGCAAAGAGCTCTACCACTGAGCTTCTCACAGCTGGTCCTAAACATTGTTAAATATTTTTAACAACCCCCAGGTGATGATGCTGCTGCTTATGGGGGACCCAGTTAGAACTACTGGCCTGGAAGAGATTAAATTTATAATTTCTGTCTCTTTTGTGTCGCACAGAGAGGGATATATGATCCCATTAAGCTGAGTTCATTATGCTCCTGTCTCAGACTCTTGAGTGTTGAGAAAATGAGTATACATCCATTTTCCAGGAAGACACATCAATAAAGAAGTTATCAATAAGAACTGTGCCTAAACAGAAGGACACAATAAAAGAAGCAGGCAGTGTAGTGCCAAGAAGTAATCTAGACATCAGAAGATAGGGTGAAAGCAAATAGCTGAGTAGGAAGTCGAGTAGCATTAACCTGGGGGTGAGGATGAACTTTGACCTAAGCCCAAGATATCCATTAGACAGGGACAGACAGTAGCTGAAGTAGGCAACTTGAACAGTTAGAAAGCAATGGTGGACATTGCTCTCACAACTCAATGCTGAAAACACTTATGTACATATAAGATATAAAGAAACCTGATGGGAGGAGACAGTGGCTGAATGCCACAGGAACAGAGAGGGGATAGCAGAAATGTGACCAAGACATGGATTGCAATGGGTTTTTAACATATGCTTGAATGTTCTGGTTTTTCTATATATAGGGAATTGATTATAAGAACACATCTGGGCCAGACAAGTGCTCTACTTGGCTACAGTGCCAGCCCTGATTCAGCTTTGTCTGTCTGTTTGTTTGTTTGTTTGTTTGTTTGTTTGTTTCTTTCTTTCTTTCTTTCTTTCTTTCTTTCTTTCTTTCTTTCTTTCTTTCTTCCATTCTTCCTTCCTTCACTTTACATTCAATTGCACCCCACTCTCCTCCCAGTTCCACCTCTACAAATCCCTCTCTCATTTATCTCCTTCCCTTCCCCTCAGAGAAGGGGAAGCACATTTTTGGTGACACCACACCCTGGGACATCCAGTCACAGTAGGATTAAATGCATCCTCACCCACTAAGGCCCAACTTTGTAGTCCAGTTAGGGGAAGGGAATCCAATGGCAGGCATCTGAGTCAGAGACAGCTGCCACTCCAGTCCTTAGGGGACATACATGAAAACCAAGCTGCACATCTGTTACAAGTATGTTGGGGGTCCTAGATTCAGCCCTGCATGCTCTTTGGTTGGTAGTTCACTCTCTGTGAGCTCCTCTGGGTCCAGGTTAGTTGACTCTGTAGGTCTTCTTGTGGTGTCCTTCACCCCTCTGGCTTGCTCAGTTTTATCTCTAACTCTTTCACAAGACTCCCCAAGCTCCTCCTGATGTTTGGCTGTGGGTCTCTGCATCTGTTTCTATGCATTGCTGGATGAAGCCTCTCAGGAGGCAATAATGCTAGACTCCTGTTATACATGTTTTTGGGGGTTCTAAGTTACCTCACTCAGGATGGCATTCTCAAGTTCCATCTATTTGCCTTCAAATTTCATGAGGTCTTTGTTTTAATAGCTGATTAGTATTCCATTGTGTAGACCACATTTTCATTAATCATTCTTCAGTTGAGTGATATCTTGGTTGTTTCCAGTTCCTGGCCTCTACAAATAAAGCTACAATGAACAGAGCTGAGAAAGTATCCTTATGGTATGGTGGCTAATGCAAATTTCTTTCTTTTTTTTTTAAAAGACTTGTTTTATTTATTTCAGGTATGTGAGTACACTGTAGCTGTCTTGAGACACACCATAGGAGGGAATCAGATCACATTACAGATGGTTGTGAGCCACCATGTGGTTGCTTGGAATTAAACTCAGGACCTCTGGAAGAGCAGTCGGTGCTTTTAACTGCTGAGCCACATCTTCAGCCAGATACAAGTTTCTTAAGTATTGGAAATCCATTGAAGGTTTTTAGTAGAGTATTACCTTGAACAAGTTTCATTTTCATGTGTCTTTGTACACAGTACTTTATATGTGTTTTGCATTATTGATTTCTTATGTCATAGTAGTCCATATAATCAATGCAAAAGAAGGAAGGAGGAAATAAAAGGCTTTAGTCAAATTAGTGTGGAGCAGAAACCCAACCTAAGACCATAGTTTCAAACCTAGGCAACAAGGAAAATTACAAACAAGCATAATAAAGTTTGGAGCAGGAGACAGGCTTTAAGGAAATGTAGTAGTAAGGAAGACAGGGAAGATTTTTTTTTTAAACAAGCCATGTGGAAGAAGAGAGGAGAGGTATCCAGAAGGCAACTCACTCCAGTTTTAATCAACTGAGAACAGAGCTGGACATGTGGAGTAGGACTCACGGAGATGGTACTCCATCAAACATAAAAACATTTCCCCCTATTGCCAGCTTGTCTCATCCCCTCCCTCTTCTAGGCCCCTCACACTGGCCCTCTACCAGGTTGCATCTGAACACCATTATCCAAGCTAAGGAGAGCTATATCTCAGTCCCACTGAGCCAACCTTGATGTCTGTCTGAGTCCAGCCTATATCTAGAGGCCAGAGCAATTTCCACAGACTACTGCAGACCTGGGACTTAAATATGCAATTCTATGGCAACCCTGGCAAGCCTTACTGGCAGCACTCTGTCACCACACCCTGGGGGCTGGTCCTGCCAAGAGGGGGAAAGGTCAGGCAGGGCTTGAGCCCAGCCAGACAACCGTCTAGAGTTTGAAAGCATCTGGAAGTGAACCAGGAGAAGACATTGCCATGACAGCCAAGACCAACTAGAATGTCAAGGCAGAAGAAAATGGGGCCATACAGAGTAGAGTTCACGAAGGAAAGGTCTTCCAAAGGTTAGGAGGGAGGATTGGGGCTTCTCAGGGTGATTGAAAATGGTAGTTCCTTCTGAATTAGGAGATGGAAGAGGGTGAAGCACATAAGCTACAATTAGAAACTAATTGTGTGTGTGTGTGTGCATGTTTGTGTATGGGGGTGTATGTGCATATGTGTGTGCATATGAGAGTGTCTGTGTGTGTCTAACCGATAGAGACTGACTTTACTATTATTTAGTCAATATATACAGTCTTTAGAAAACCACCCTGACCCCCAAATGGCAGGGAATTCCTTGGATCTTCTTCTCAGCGGGTTGCCTGCTTCCAGTCAGGCAGGTTTTCTGCTGGTCTGGGCGGGGGGATGGGTGGAGGCTGCCGGCCTGAATGTCACAGCTTGAATAGGCTGGGTAACACCAGCGGAAGGGTGGGGGCTGCCGGCCAGGAATGTCAGGGCTTGAATTGGATGGGCTAAGAAGTCCAGCCAAATGCTGTGGGGGAAGGGACATGTGCGAGTGTGGTATATTGGCATGTTTGTGTGTGTGTGTTCATGTATGTGTGTGTGCCTGTATGTGTGTGTGGTTTATGCACATGTTTGTGTGTCTGTGTGCCTATGAGGATGTATGTGTGTGTGTGTTTGTTGGTTTTTTTCCTTGATTATTTTTCACCTTATTTTGTAAGTCAAGATTACATTGAGCCCAGAGTTCACAGATTGACTAGGCTTGCTGGCCAAAAATCTGTCTCCCTGCAATCACCTAGCATCCACACACTGCTGGGGTGACAGGCATGGACCACTGCCTGGTTTTCCATTGATGTTAATGATACAAACTCAGGTCCTTGTGCTTTGAAAGCAGGCCCTTCATCAGCTGAGCTATATCTCTGGCCCAAGAGCTCAGATACAAGATTCTGAAAACTCCAGAGAAAAGTTGAGAGTTAGAAGAATGAAATTACTATGAAGACTTAGAAGAAAATGAGATCCACCTGAGACATACAAGGTGAAATGAAGGAAAATTATTTTTAATTTATTTTTTTCAATGAATATCATCATTTACATTGCCAATGGTAAAACCTTTCCCAATATCCCCCCTCCCCTAAGACCCCAAACCCCTCCCTTTCCTCCTTCCCCCTGCCTCCAAGTATATGCCTCTCCACCCAACACACACCTTCCTCCCCCCCCTCAGTTTCCCTTTGTTTGGGCCTCTGTTGAGCCTTTACCTGACCAAGGACCATTCCTCCGACTGATGCCCAATAAGGCCTTCCTCTGCCACATTTTTGGCTGGAACCATGTGTGCCCCTTGGTTGATGGTTGGAGAGGATTTAGAGGAACTAAATGTAGATCCATCCCCCTGCATCCTTGATTTGCTTCAGAATTCAAGTCAGCATGAGTCTAATAGCTTTAGGGTTTTTCCAATATTCCTGCTGTTCAGCTAATGTGGAGAATGATCAAGTGTTCTGATTCAAGAGCTATCTAGTTGTCTTGAAGAGACAACTGGATAACAGAGAAACAGAAGCATGGGATGAGGAGCCCAAGGTCACAAGTGGGTGGTAAATGCAAATGGAATCTTCCTAGGATCAAACCTGAGCAACCCGGAAAGTAGGAGGGTAGCCCTATCAGTCAGCTCAGAGGCCATCCAGCAGTGAAATCGACAGCAGGAGCTGAGAAAATATAACTTGTAGAAAATTGCACTGGGAAAGTGACTTGAAGTGGGGTATGGTAGCACACACTTGTTATCCTAGCACAGGGAAGACAGAGCAGAAGAATCTCAAGTTCAAGTCCAGCTTACACTGCAAGGCTATCTCAAGATCAAAACAACATTAACAACCAACCAAACAAACACTCAAAAAAGAGTGGTCAGAGAATAGAGAGCATCAACCTGCTAATTATAACAGGGTATCTGTGGAAAGTGCTGGAGTCCTTACTATGTGCAAAGAACAATGGGAGTTGTTTTATAGGCGTAGGTCCTTGAGTAATAAAGAAGTCTGTAAGGCAGGCACAGTTGCTACCTTACA
The DNA here is from genome assembly GCF_947179515.1 of Apodemus sylvaticus. Classification (NCBI taxonomy): domain Eukaryota; kingdom Metazoa; phylum Chordata; class Mammalia; order Rodentia; family Muridae; genus Apodemus; species Apodemus sylvaticus. Next base: position 292,443 of record NW_026262993.1, on the reverse strand, counting down.
GGAGATGGACTTGAGATATTAAACATCTTGCATATGGTTCACTCCAAGCCTGTGTCCTTAGCAAGACCCACTTCTCTTTACCACTACAGTCTATATTGGCCTTGCTATCTAGGTGCTATAACACCAAGCGAGTGGAGCCTCACAAAACCAAAACTCTACTGGGCAGCTTGGGCAGCTGCAGACACTTCAAGCCCACCACAAGGGAAGAGCAGGGAGCCGCGGAAAGAGTTCAGCGGCTGCATTGCGATTGTGAGGCCCTAGGCTCAACGCTTCAGCTCCACAGAAAAAAGAAAAGACTGATGTTATCTATTGTGTTTTTTATCATAACAAAGGATGCCATGCTTGTCTTGATGGAATAAAAGCAAGAATTAAAGAAATGTATGGCTTACAGCATTAATTTTTTTCTGTCTAAGAAACAGGGGGAAAAATAAAAGCAGACTTTGAACTTTTTCCATGTTCTGTAAAGATGTATTACTTTAAAGTCAGAATGAGTCAGCCAAAAAGAGGTCATTCTTAGCTTTTCCTGAAGCGCTGTTTTCTCAAGCATACTCCCAAATATTAGATCCTGAAAAAAAAAAAGAAGAAAGAAAGGATTTGTGATGTCCAAAGTAAACCAGCCGGAGGCAAGAGTAGCACTCGAATGTCTTTTTAATCATTATTAATTTTACTTCTATTTCTCCACATGGAAACCTAACTACCAACCCATAGGTGGTTGTGACCAAGCATTTTAATATCTTCAATATATGCAAGGACATCATTATCGTCGGGATGTTAACATTTCTGACTTTTGCCCAAAGGAACACAGGATTACAATTATGAAAATCATGGACTCTTAATTTCTTGAGAAGTTTAATTTTAAATTATGAGTATGTGTGTATTGGCATGGATGGAGAGAGAGAGAGAGAGACAGAGAGAGAGAGGGAGGGAGGGGGAGAGGGAGACAGAGAGAGACAGAGAGAGGGAGAGAGAGGGGGGAGGGAAGGGGAGAGGGAGAGAGACAGAGAGAGAGACAGAGGGAGAGACTGGGAGAGGGAGAAGAAGAGAGTGAGTGAGAGAGAGAGAGAGAGAGAGAGAGAGAGAGAGAGAGAGAGAGAGAGCACTCTTTATAGGGCTTTCCGTTTTCATTTGTGCAAGTTCTAATTTAGTTTTTGCAGTCTCGTAGGCAATGGCAAGGGACCCGAGGAGGAAAGGCTCTGCAGTAGATTAAGGTATATATAGCCCTGGGTCACTCTGATCTGTCAGGATCAGAACAAAGGTGTGTGGCACACCAGGCCAGGCAGCTTTGGCTGTGCTAAGGAGCCAGAGTTCAGCATTCCCTACCTGCTTTTATATACTTTGGAAGGAACAGAGTGCCAGGTGTGATTCTCTGGTCCCCTGCCCAGGTTTTCAGGTAGAGAACCCATCGCTCTCACCCACAGCCAGAATGATTCCCGGATTCAACTCAGGGAAAGCAGTAGCTGGCCACAGGGCAATGGAAGAGAAAGTGTTGAGAGTCTGTGTCTCGGGGATACAGTAGACTAGGATTATGTGCAAGGAGGAGCCTTTCTTATGATTAATTTACTGCAAGAAAAAAAAAACAGAAGTTAATTTTTGTATTCAAAGTACATGTGTTTGTCAAAACTATTCTTTAAAGGCCTTTGCTCCCATAACCTCTAACTCTGGGAAGTCAGCTATGGGGTTGGTCTTATAAGTTCTTAAAGCACTACCATCTTAAGGCACTTTTTTAAGGAAAACAAAGGAAGATGATCCTTTGCCTGTGGTGTTGACACTGAAGAGACTGAGTAGTCCTACTATGCTGGGTATTCACTAGTTCAAACCCCTTTCCCCATCCATGTTCAAGTTTTCGTGGCAGTTAGGAAGACTAGAAGAACTCACCCATATAAAAACGATTAAGCACTTTGGATGTTAGCTATTAAAATATAATGCTTCAGCACCAGAAAAACGTCAAAGAGTGAGACTTTTACTGACTGTGAAAGAATATCTGATGTTTTCATTTCAAAAGCATATTCTACAAGTGAACTTCTCAAAATATATTTCTAAGTCCTGAAGAAAGTATGACTATGGAAAAAAAAATTACCTTTTTCAACTTGAGAGGAGGAAAACTGTTAGAACTCTTTAGTCAATGCCTATCCAAAAAAAAAAAAAAAAAGTTTCTTGGAACACACTTCATTCTCTAAACCTTCAAAAGCCTATCATTTATCATTAATTTTGAAATAAAACAGGAAATACCTGTACTAAGAGACCCTTTGAAAACAAGCAGAATAATTGGCAAGGAATATTTTGGGAGGCACTGACAATAATGTAATGCCTGGATTAGTCTCTTAAAACTCATGAAACTGTAGCTGGGAGGCATATGGAGCTGAAGAGCCAGCACCCAGCACTCCGCATCGTAACTCAGCTCTCTTGATATTCTGACGGATTACTTAACAAAAAGCACATGGAA